>NW_027515070.1:0-57319 GCF_048772815.1 Callospermophilus lateralis | reverse complement strand
GAACTCTAAATCAACACGGTTTGTGCTAGCTTCTTGAAACTTGACACAATACAGTAGTTCTACGTTCTATCTCTAAGGTTTGTTTCCTCTTGATGTAGCCTTAAGCAGAGACTGGAGAATAACTCATTCAATGAAAGGCGTTGTTAGGCTGCCACAAAACTACAGTCTCCTGAAATCACAACACATATTTTTTCTTCCGACCTTCATGATACTTTCAAGTAATGAGCAGTACACCAATCAAACTTGGATGCCCTAGTTTCGTTCTTCTAGGTTGAAGCATTCGTTTGCAGTAACAGTTTCAATTTTTAGGTTTCACTCTGTTTTCTCCTATATTGACAGATGCAGTTCTAACTCTAAATCAACACGGTTTGTGCTAGCTTCTTGAAACTTGACACAATACAGTAGTTCTACGTTCTATCTGTACGGTTTGTTTCCTCTTGATGTAGCCTTAAGCAGAAACTGGAGAATAACTCATTCAATGAATGGCGTTGTTAGGCTGCCAAAAAACTACAGTCTCCTGAAATGACAACATATATTTCTTCTTCCGACCTTCATGATACTTTCAAGTAATGAGCAGTACACCAATCAAACTTGGATGCCCAAGTTTCGTTCTCCTAGGTTGAAGCATTCGTTTGCAGTAACAGTTTGAATTTTTAGGTTTCACTCTGTTTTCTCTTATATTGACAGATGTAGTTCGAACTCTAAATCAAACACGGTTTATGCTAGCTTGTTGAAACTTGACACAATACAGTAGTTCTACGTTCTATCTCTAAGGTTTGTTTCGTCTTGATGTAGCCTTAAGCAGAGACTGGAGAATAACTCATTCAATGAAAGGCGTTGTTAGGCTGCCAAAAAACTACAGTCTCCTGAAATCACAGCATATATTTTTTCTTCCGACCTTCGTGATACTTTCAAGTAATGAGCAGTACACAAATCAAACACGGATGCCCAAGTTTCGTTCTCCTAGGTTGAAGCATTCGTTTGCAGTAACAGTTTGAATTTTTAGATTTCACTCTGTTTTCTCCTATATTGACAGATGCAGTTCGAACTCTAAATCAAACACAGTTTGTGCTAGCTTCTTTAAACTTGACACAATACAGTAGTTCTACGTTCTATCTCTAAGGTTTGTTTCCTCTTGATGTAGCCTTAAGCAGAGACTGGAGAATAACTCATTCAATGAAAGGCGTTGTTAGGCTGCCACAAAACTACAGTCTCCTGAAATCACAACACATATTTTTTCTTCCGACCTTCATGATACTTTCAAGTAATGAGCAGTACACCAATCAAACGTGGATGCCCTAGTTTCGTTCTTCTAGGCTGAAGCATTCGTTTGCAGTAACAGTTTGAATTTTTAGGTTTCACTCTGTTTTCTCCTATATTGACAGAGGCAGTTCTAACTCTAAATCAACACGGTTTGTGCTAGCTTCTTGAAACTTGACACAATACAGTAGTTCTACGTTCTATCTGTACGCTTTGTTTCCTCTTGATTTAGCCTTAAGCAGAGACTGGAGAATAACTCATTCAATGAATGGCGTTGTTAGGCTGCCAAAAAACTACAGTCTCCTGAAATGACAACATATATTTTTTCTTCCGACCTTCATGATACTTTCAAGTAATGAGCAGTACACCAATCAAACTTGGATGCCCAAGTTTCGTTCTCCTAGGTTGAAGCATTCGTTTGCAGTAACAGTTTGAATTTTTAGGTTTTACTCTGTTTTCTCCTATATTGACAGATGCAGTCCGAACTCTAAATCAAACACAGTTTGTGCTAGCTTCTTGAAACTTGACACAATACAGTAGTTCTACGTTCTATCTCTAAGTTTTGTTTCCTCTTGATGTAGCCTAATGCAGGGACTGCGAATAACACTTATATGGAAAGGGGTTGCCAAACTTCCAAACACTAGCGTCTCCTGAAATCTCAACATATATTTTTTCATCCAATCTTCATGATACATTCACGTAATGATCAGTACACCAATCCCACTTGGATGCCCAAGTTTAGTTCTCCTTGATTGAAGCATTCGTTTCCAGGAACAGTTTGAATTTTTAGGTTTCACTCTGTTTTCTCCTATATTGACAGATGCAGTTCGAACTCTAAATCAACACGGTTTGTGCTAGCTTCTTGAAACTTGACACAATACAGTAGTTCTACGTTCTATCTCTAAGGTTTGTTTCCTCTTGATGTAGCCTTAAGCAGAGACTGGAGAATAACTCATTCAATGAAAGGCGTTGTTAGGCTGCCACAAAACTACAGTCTCCTGAAATCACAACACATATTTTTTCTTCCGACCTTCATGATACTTTCAAGTAATGAGCAGTACACCAATCAAACTTGGATGCCCTAGTTTCGTTCTTCTAGGTTGAAGCATTCGTTTGCAGTAACAGTTTCAATTTTTAGGTTTCACTCTGTTTTCTCCTATATTGACAGATGCAGTTCTAACTCTAAATCAACACGGTTTGTGCTAGCTTCTTGAAACTTGACACAATACAGTAGTTCTACGTTCTATCTGTACGGTTTGATTCCTCTTGATGTAGCCTTAAGCAGAAACTGGAGAATAACTCATTCAATGAATGGCGTTGTTAGGCTGCCAAAAAACTACAGTCTCCTGAAATGACAACATATATTTCTTCTTCCGACCTTCATGATACTTTCAAGTAATGAGCAGTACACCAATCAAACTTGGATGCCCAAGTTTCGTTCTCCTAGGTTGAAGCATTCGTTTGCAGTAACAGTTTGAATTTTTAGGTTTCACTCTGTTTTCTCTTATATTGACAGATGTAGTTCGAACTCTAAATCAAACACGGTTTATGCTAGCTTGTTGAAACTTGACACAATACAGTAGTTCTACGTTCTATCTCTAAGGTTTTTTCGTCTTGATGTAGCCTTAAGCAGAGACTGGAGAATAACTCATTCAATGAAAGGCGTTGTTAGGCTGCCAAAAAACTACAGTCTCCTGAAATCACAGCATATATTTTTTCTTCCGACCTTCGTGATACTTTCAAGTAATGAGCAGTACACAAATCAAACACGGATGCCCAAGTTTCGTTCTCCTAGGTTGAAGCATTCGTTTGCAGTAACAGTTTGAATTTTTAGATTTCACTCTGTTTTCTCCTATATTGACAGATGCAGTTCGAACTCTAAATCAAACACAGTTTGTGCTAGCTTCTTTAAACTTGACACAATACAGTAGTTCTACGTTCTATCTCTAAGGTTTGTTTCCTCTTGATGTAGCCTTAAGCAGAGACTGGAGAATAACTCATTCAATGAAAGGCGTTGTTAGGCTGCCACAAAACTACAGTCTCCTGAAATCACAACACATATTTTTTCTTCCGACCTTCATGATACTTTCAAGTAATGAGCAGTACACCAATCAAACTTGGATGCCCAAGTTTCGTTCTCCTAGGTTGAAGCATTCGTTTGCAGTAACAGTTTGAATTTTTAGGTTTCACTCTGTTTTCTCCTATATTGACAGATGTAGTTCGAACTCTAAATCAAACACGGTTTATGCTAGCTTGTTGAAACTTGACACAATACAGTAGTTCTACGTTCTATCTATCTCTAAGGTTTGATTCCTCTTGATGTAGCCTTAAGCAGAGACTGGAGAATAACTCATTCAATGAAAGGCGTTGTTAGGCTCCCACAAAACTACAGTCTCCTGAAATCACAACACATATTTTTTGTTCCGACCTTCGTGATACTTTCAAGTAATGAGCAGTACACCAATCAAACACGGATGCCCAAGTAATGAGCAGTACACCAATCAAACTTGGATGCCCAAGTTTCGTTCTCCTAGGTTGAAGCATTCGTTTGCAGTAACAGTTTGAATTTTTAGGTTTTACTCTGTTTTCTCCTATATTGACAGATGCAGTCCGAACTCTAAATCAAACACAGTTTGTGCTAGCTTCTTGAAACTTGACACAATACAGTAGTTCTACGTTCTATCTCTAAGTTTTGTTTCCTCTTGATGTAGCCTAATGCAGGGACTGCGAATAACACTTATATGGAAAGGGTTGCCAAACTTCCAAACACTAGCGTCTCCTGAAATCTCAACATATATTTTTTCATCCAATCTTCATGATACATTCACGTAATGATCAGTACACCAATCCCACTTGGATGCCCAAGTTTAGTTCTCCTTGATTGAAGCATTCGTTTCCAGGAACAGTTTGAATTTTTAGGTTTCACTCTGTTTTCTCCTATATTGACAGATGCAGTTCGAACTCTAAATCAACACGGTTTGTGCTAGCTTCTTGAAACTTGACACAATACAGTAGTTCTACGTTCTATCTCTAAGGTTTGTTTCCTCTTGATGTAGCCTTAAGCAGAGACTGGAGAATAACTCATTCAATGAAAGGCGTTGTTAGGCTGCCACAAAACTACAGTCTCCTGAAATCACAACACATATTTTTTCTTCCGACCTTCATGATACTTTCAAGTAATGAGCAGTACACCAATCAAACTTGGATGCCCTAGTTTCGTTCTTCTAGGTTGAAGCATTCGTTTGCAGTAACAGTTTCAATTTTTAGGTTTCACTCTGTTTTCTCCTATATTGACAGATGCAGTTCTAACTCTAAATCAACACGGTTTGTGCTAGCTTCTTGAAACTTGACACAATACAGTAGTTCTACGTTCTATCTGTACGGTTTGATTCCTCTTGATGTAGCCTTAAGCAGAAACTGGAGAATAACTCATTCAATGAATGCGTTGTTAGGCTGCCAAAAAACTACAGTCTCCTGAAATGACAACATATATTTCTTCTTCCGACCTTCATGATACTTTCAAGTAATGAGCAGTACACCAATCAAACTTGGATGCCCAAGTTTCGTTCTCCTAGGTTGAAGCATTCGTTTGCAGTAACAGTTTGAATTTTTAGGTTTCACTCTGTTTTCTCTTATATTGACAGATGTAGTTCGAACTCTAAATCAAACACGGTTTATGCTAGCTTGTTGAAACTTGACACAATACAGTAGTTCTACGTTCTATCTCTAAGGTTTTTTCGTCTTGATGTAGCCTTAAGCAGAGACTGGAGAATAACTCATTCAATGAAAGGCGTTGTTAGGCTGCCAAAAAACTACAGTCTCCTGAAATCACAGCATATATTTTTTCTTCCGACCTTCGTGATACTTTCAAGTAATGAGCAGTACACAAATCAAACACGGATGCCCAAGTTTCGTTCTCCTAGGTTGAAGCATTCGTTTGCAGTAACAGTTTGAATTTTTAGATTTCACTCTGTTTTCTCCTATATTGACAGATGCAGTTCGAACTCTAAATCAAACACAGTTTGTGCTAGCTTCTTGAAACTTGACACAATACAGTAGTTCTACGTTCTACCTCTAAGTTTTGTTTCCTCTTGATGTAACCTAATGCAGGGACTGCGAATAACACTTATATGGAAAGGGGTTGCCAAACTTCCAAACACTAGAGTCTCCTGAAATCTCAACATATATTTTTTCATCCAATCTTCATGATACATTCACGTAATGATCAGTACACCAATCCCACTTGGATGCCCAAGTTTAGTTCTCCTTGATTGAAGCATTCGTTTCCAGGAACAGTTTGAATTTTTAGGTTTCACTCTGTTTTCTCCTATATTGACAGATGCAGTTCGAACTCTAAATCAACACGGTTTGTGCTAGCTTCTTGAAACTTGACACAATACAGTAGTTCTACGTTCTATCTGTACGGTTTGTTTCCTCTTGATGTAGCCTTAAGCAGAAACTGGATAATAACTCATTCAATGAATGGCGTTGTTAGGCTGCCAAAAAACTACAGTCTCCTCAAATGACAACATATATTTCTTCTTCCGACCTTCATGATACTTTCAAGTAATGAGCAGTACACCAATCAAACTTGGATGCCCAAGTTTCGTTCTCCTAGGTTGAAGCATTCGTTTGCAGTAACAGTTTGAATTTTTAGGTTTCACTCTGTTTTCTCTTATATTGACAGATGTAGTTCGAACTCTAAATCAAACACGGTTTATGCTAGCTTGTTGAAACTTGACACAATACAGTAGTTCTACGTTCTGTCTCTAAGGTTTGTTTCCTCTTGATGTAGCCTTAAGCAGAGACTGGAGAATAACTCATTCAATGAAAGGCGTTGTTAGGCTGCCACAAAACTACAGTCTCCTGAAATCACAACACATATTTTTTCTTCCGACCTTCATGATACTTTCAAGTAATGAGCAGTACACCAATCAAACGTGGATGCCCTAGTTTCGTTCTTCTAGGTTGAAGCATTCGTTTGCAGTAACAGTTTGAATTTTTAGGTTTCACTCTGTTTTCTCCTATATTGACAGAGGCAGTTCTAACTCTAAATCAACACGGTTTGTGCTAGCTTCTTGAAACTTGACACAATACAGTAGTTCTACGTTCTATCTGTACGCTTTGTTTCCTCTTGATTTAGCCTTAAGCAGAGACTGGAGAATAACTCATTCAATGAATGGCGTTGTTAGGCTGCCAAAAAACTACAGTCTCCTGAAATGACAACATATATTTTTTCTTCCGACCTTCATGATACTTTCAAGTAATGAGCAGTACACCAATCAAACTTGGATGCCCAAGTTTCGTTCTCCTAGGTTGAAGCATTCGTTTGCAGTAACAGTTTGAATTTTTAGGTTTCACTCTGTTTTCTCCTATATTGACAGATGTAGTTCGAACTCTAAATCAAACACGGTTTATGCTAGCTTGTTGAAACTTGACACAATACAGTAGTTCTACGTTCTATCTATCTCTAAGGTTTGTTTCGTCTTGATGTAGCCTTAAGCAGAGACTGGAGAATAACTCATACAATGAAAGGCGTTGTTAGGCTGCCAAAAAACTACAGTCTCCTGAAATCACAGCATATATTTTTTCTTCCGACCTTCGTGATACTTTCAAGTAATGAGCAGTACACAAATCAAACACGGATGCCCAAGTTTCGTTCTCCTAGGTTGAAGCATTCGTTTGCAGTAACAGTTTGAATTTTTAGGTTTCACTCTGTTTTCTCTTATATTGACAGATGTAGTTCGAACTCTAAATCAAACACGGTTTATGCTAGCTTGTTGAAACTTGACACAATACAGTAGTTCTACGTTCTATCTCTAAGGTTTTTTCGTCTTGATGTAGCCTTAAGCAGAGACTGGAGAATAACTCATTCAATGAAAGGCGTTGTTAGGCTGCCAAAAAACTACAGTCTCCTGAAATCACAGCATATATTTTTTCTTCCGACCTTCGTGATACTTTCAAGTAATGAGCAGTACACAAATCAAACACGGATGCCCAAGTTTCGTTCTCCTAGGTTGAAGCATTCGTTTGCAGTAACAGTTTGAATTTTTAGATTTCACTCTGTTTTCTCCTATATTGACAGATGCAGTTCGAACTCTAAATCAAACACAGTTTGTGCTAGCTTCTTGAAACTTGACACAATACAGTAGTTCTACGTTCTACCTCTAAGTTTTGTTTCCTCTTGATGTAGCCTAATGCAGGGACTGCGAATAACACTTATATGGAAAGGGGTTGCCAAACTTCCAAACACTAGAGTCTCCTGAAATCTCAACATATATTTTTTCATCCAATCTTCATGATACATTCACGTAATGATCAGTACACCAATCCCACTTGGATGCCCAAGTTTAGTTCTCCTTGATTGAAGCATTCGTTTCCAGGAACAGTTTGAATTTTTAGGTTTCACTCTGTTTTCTCCTATATTGACAGATGCAGTTCGAACTCTAAATCAACACGGTTTGTGCTAGCTTCTTGAAACTTGACACAATACAGTAGTTCTACGTTCTATCTGTACGGTTTGTTTCCTCTTGATGTAGCCTTAAGCAGAAACTGGATAATAACTCATTCAATGAATGGCGTTGTTAGGCTGCCAAAAAACTACAGTCTCCTCAAATGACAACATATATTTCTTCTTCCGACCTTCATGATACTTTCAAGTAATGAGCAGTACACCAATCAAACTTGGATGCCCAAGTTTCGTTCTCCTAGGTTGAAGCATTCGTTTGCAGTAACAGTTTGAATTTTTAGGTTTCACTCTGTTTTCTCTTATATTGACAGATGTAGTTCGAACTCTAAATCAAACACGGTTTATGCTAGCTTGTTGAAACTTGACACAATACAGTAGTTCTACGTTCTGTCTGTAAGGTTTGTTTCCTCTTGATGTAGCCTTAAGCAGAGACTGGAGAATAACTCATTCAATGAAAGGCGTTGTTAGGCTGCCACAAAACTACAGTCTCCTGAAATCACAACACATATTTTTTCTTCCGACCTTCATGATACTTTCAAGTAATGAGCAGTACACCAATCAAACGTGGATGCCCTAGTTTCGTTCTTCTAGGTTGAAGCATTCGTTTGCAGTAACAGTTTGAATTTTTAGGTTTCACTCTGTTTTCTCCTATATTGACAGAGGCAGTTCTAACTCTAAATCAACACGGTTTGTGCTAGCTTCTTGCAACTTGACACAATACAGTAGTTCTACGTTCTATCTGTACGCTTTGTTTCCTCTTGATTTAGCCTTAAGCAGAGACTGGAGAATAACTCATTCAATGAATGGCGTTGTTAGGCTGCCAAAAAACTACAGTCTCCTGAAATGACAACATATATTTTTTCTTCCGACCTTCATGATACTTTCAAGTAATGAGCAGTACACCAATCAAACTTGGATGCCCAAGTTTCGTTCTCCTAGGTTGAAGCATTCGTTTGCAGTAACAGTTTGAATTTTTAGGTTTCACTCTGTTTTCTCCTATATTGACAGATGTAGTTCGAACTCTAAATCAAACACGGTTTATGCTAGCTTGTTGAAACTTGACACAATACAGTAGTTCTACGTTCTATCTATCTCTAAGGTTTGTTTCGTCTTGATGTAGCCTTAAGCAGAGACTGGAGAATAACTCATACAATGAAAGGCGTTGTTAGGCTGCCAAAAAACTACAGTCTCCTGAAATCACAGCATATATTTTTTCTTCCGACCTTCGTGATACTTTCAAGTAATGAGCAGTACACAAATCAAACACGGATGCCCAAGTTTCGTTCTCCTAGGTTGAAGCATTCGTTTGCAGTAACAGTTTGAATTTTTAGGTTTCACTCTGTTTTCTCCTATATTGACAGATGCAGTTCGAACTCTAAATCAAACACAGTTTGTGCTAGCTTCTTGAAACTTGACACAATACAGTAGTTCTACGTTCTATCTCTAAGTTTTGTTTCCTCTTGATGTAGCCTAATGCATTGACTGCGAATAACACTTATATGGAAAGGGGTTGCCAAACTTCCAAACACTAGAGTCTCCTGAAATCTCAACATATATTTTTTCATCCAATCTTCATGATACCTTCACGTAATGATCAGTACACCAATCCCACTTGGATGCCCAAGTTTAGTTCTCCTTGATTGAAGCATTCGTTTCCAGGAACAGTTTGAATTTTTAGGTTTCACTCTGTTTTCTCCTATATTGACAGATGCAGTTCGAACTCTAAATCAACACGGTTTGTGCTAGCTTCTTGAAACTTGACACAATACAGTAGTTCTACGTTCTATCTGTACGGTTTGTTTCCTCTTGATGTAGCCTTAAGCAAAGACTGGCGAATAACTCATTCAATGAAATGCGTTGCTGGGTTGCCAAAAAACTACAGTCTCCTGTAATCTCAACATATATTTTTTCTTCCGACCTGCATGATACTTTCAAGTAATGAGCTGTACACCAATCAAACTTGGATGCCCTAGTTTCGTTCTCCTAGGTTGAAGCATTCGTTTGCAGTAACAGTTTGAATTTTTAGGTTTCACTCTGTTTTCTCCTATATTGACAGATGTAGTTAGAACTCTAAATCAACACGGTTTGTGCTAGCTTCTTGAAACTTGACACAATACAGTAGTTCTACGTTCTATCTCTAAGGTTTGATTCCTCTTGATGTAGCCTTAAGCAGAGACTGGAGAATAACTCATTCAATGAAAGGCGTTGTTAGGCTCCCACAAAACTACAGTCTCCTGAAATCACAACACATATTTTTTGTTCCGACCTTCATGATACTTTCAAGTAATGAGCAGTACACCAATCAAACTTGGATGCCCAAGTTTCGTTCTCCTAGGTTGAAGCATTCGTTTGCAGTAACAGTTTGAATTTTTAGGTTTTACTCTGTTTTCTCCTATATTGACAGATGCAGTCCGAACTCTAAATCAAACACAGTTTGTGCTAGCTTCTTGAAACTTGACACAATACAGTAGTTCTACGTTCTATCTCTAAGTTTTGTTTCCTCTTGATGTAGCCTAATGCAGGGACTGCGAATAACACTTATATGGAAAGGGGTTGCCAAACTTCCAAACACTAGCGTCTCCTGAAATCTCAACATATATTTTTTCATCCAATCTTCATGATACATTCACGTAATGATCAGTACACCAATCCCACTTGGATGCCCAAGTTTAGTTCTCCTTGATTGAAGCATTCGTTTCCAGGAACAGTTTGAATTTTTAGGTTTCACTCTGTTTTCTCCTATATTGACAGATGCAGTTCGAACTCTAAATCAACACGGTTTGTGCTAGCTTCTTGAAACTTGACACAATACAGTAGTTCTACGTTCTATCTCTAAGGTTTGTTTCCTCTTGATGTAGCCTTAAGCAGAGACTGGAGAATAACTCATTCAATGAAAGGCGTTGTTAGGCTGCCACAAAACTACAGTCTCCTGAAATCACAACACATATTTTTTCTTCCGACCTTCATGATACTTTCAAGTAATGAGCAGTACACCAATCAAACTTGGATGCCCTAGTTTCGTTCTTCTAGGTTGAAGCATTCGTTTGCAGTAACAGTTTCAATTTTTATGTTTCACTCTGTTTTCTCCTATATTGACAGATGCAGTTCTAACTCTAAATCAACACGGTTTGTGCTAGCTTCTTGAAACTTGACACAATACAGTAGTTCTACGTTCTATCTGTACGGTTTGTTTCCTCTTGATGTAGCCTTAAGCAGAAACTGGAGAATAACTCATTCAATGAATGGCGTTGTTAGGCTGCCAAAAAACTACAGTCTCCTGAAATGACAACATATATTTCTTCTTCCGACCTTCATGATACTTTCAAGTAATGAGCAGTACACCAATCAAACTTGGATGCCCAAGTTTCGTTCTGCTAGGTTGAAGCATTCGTTTGCAGTAACAGTTTGAATTTTTAGGTTTCACTCTGTTTTCTCCTATATTGACAGATGTAGTTCGAACTCTAAATCAAACACGGTTTATGCTAGCTTGTTGAAACTTGACACAATACAGTAGTTCTACGTTCTATCTATCTCTAAGGTTTGTTTCGTCTTGATGTAGCCTTAAGCAGAGACTGGAGAATAACTCATACAATGAAAGGCGTTGTTAGGCTGCCAAAAAACTACAGTCTCCTGAAATCACAGCATATATTTTTTCTTCCGACCTTCGTGATACTTTCAAGTAATGAGCAGTACACAAATCAAACACGGATGCCCAAGTTTCGTTCTCCTAGGTTGAAGCATTCGTTTGCAGTAACAGTTTGAATTTTTAGGTTTCACTCTGTTTTCTCCTATATTGACAGATGCAGTTCGAACTCTAAATCAAACACAGTTTGTGCTAGCTTCTTGAAACTTGACACAATACAGTAGTTCTACGTTCTATCTCTAAGTTTTGTTTCCTCTTGATGTAGCCTAATGCAGGGACTGCGAATAACACTTATATGGAAAGGGGTTGCCAAACTTCCAAACACTAGAGTCTCCTGAAATCTCAACATATATTTTTTCATCCAATCTTCATGATACCTTCACGTAATGATCAGTACACCAATCCCACTTGGATGCCCAAGTTTAGTTCTCCTTGATTGAAGCATTCGTTTCCAGGAACAGTTTGAATTTTTAGGTTTCACTCTGTTTTCTCCTATATTGACAGATGCAGTTCGAACTCTAAATCAACACGGTTTGTGCTAGCTTCTTGAAACTTGACACAATACAGTAGTTCTACGTTCTATCTGTACGGTTTGTTTCCTCTTGATGTAGCCTTAAGCAGAAACTGGATAATAACTCATTCAATGAATGGCGTTGTTAGGCTGCCAAAAAACTACAGTCTCCTGAAATGACAACATATATTTCTTCTTCCGACCTTCATGATACTTTCAAGTAATGAGCAGTACAGCAATCAAACTTGGATGCCCAAGTTTCGTTCTCCTAGGTTGAAGCATTCGTTTGCAGTAACAGTTTGAATTTTTAGGTTTCACTCTGTTTTCTCTTATATTGACAGATGTAGTTCGAACTCTAAATCAAACACGGTTTATGCTAGCTTGTTGAAACTTGACACAATACAGTAGTTCTACGTTCTATCTCTAAGGTTTGTTTCCTCTTGATGTAGCCTTAAGCAGAGACTGGAGAATAACTCATTCAATGAAAGGCGTTGTTAGGCTGCCAAAAAACTACAGTCTCCTGAAATCACAGCATATATTTTTTCTTCCGACCTTCGTGATACTTTCAAGTAATGAGCAGTACACAAATCAAACACGGATGCCCAAGTTTCGTTCTCCTAGGTTGAAGCATTCGTTTGCAGTAACAGTTTGAATTTTTAGGTTTCACTCTGTTTTCTCCTATATTGACAGATGCAGTTCGAACTCTAAATCAAACACAGTTTGTGCTAGCTTCTTGAAACTTGACACAATACAGTAGTTCTACGTTCTATCTCTACGTTTTGTTTCCTCTTGATGTAGCCTAATGCAGGGACTGCGAATAACACTTATATGGAAAGGGGTTGCCAAACTTCCAAACACTAGAGTCTCCTGAAATCTCAACATATATTT
The DNA here is from genome assembly GCF_048772815.1 of Callospermophilus lateralis. Classification (NCBI taxonomy): domain Eukaryota; kingdom Metazoa; phylum Chordata; class Mammalia; order Rodentia; family Sciuridae; genus Callospermophilus; species Callospermophilus lateralis. Next base: position 44,548 of record NW_027515070.1, on the reverse strand, counting down.
TTTCATCCAATCTTCATGATACCTTCACGTAATGATCAGTACACCAATCCCACTTGGATGCCCAAGTTTAGTTCTCCTTGATTGAAGCATTCGTTTCCAGGAACAGTTTGAATTTTTAGGTTTCACTCTGTTTTCTCCTATATTGACAGATGCAGTTCGAACTCTAAATCAACACGGTTTGTGCTAGCTTCTTGAAACTTGACACAATACAGTAGTTCTACGTTCTATCTGTACGGTTTGTTTCCTCTTGATGTAGCCTTAAGCAGAAACTGGATAATAACTCATTCAATGAATGGCGTTGTTAGGCTGCCAAAAAACTACAGTCTCCTGAAATGACAACATATATTTATTCTTCCGACCTTCATGATACTTTCAAGTAATGAGCAGTACACCAATCAAACTTGGATGCCCAAGTTTCGTTCTCCTAGGTTGAAGCATTCGTTTGCAGTAACAGTTTGAATTTTTAGGTTTCACTCTGTTTTCTCTTATATTGACAGATGCAGTTCGAACTCTAAATCAAACACAGTTTGTGCTAGCTTCTTGAAACTTGACACAATACAGTAGTTCTACGTTCTATCTCTAAGTTTTGTTTCCTCTTGATGTAGCCTAATGCAGGGACTGCGAATAACACTTATATGGAAAGGGGTTGCCAAACTTCCAAACACTAGAGTCTCCTGAAATCTCAACATATATTTTTTCATCCAATCTTCATGATACATTCACGTAATGATCAGTACACCAATCCCACTTGGATGTCCAAGTTTAGTTCTCCTTGATTGAAGCATTCGTTTCCAGGAACAGTTTGAATTTTTAGGTTTCACTCTGTTTTCTCCTATATTGACAGATGCAGTTCGAACTCTAAATCAACACGGTTTGTGCTAGCTTGTTGAAACTTGACACAATACAGTAGTTCTACGTTCTATCTCTAAGGTTTGTTTCCTCTTGATGTAGCCTTAAGCAGAGACTGGAGAACAACTCATTCAATGAAAGGCGTTGTTAGGCTGCCACAAAACTACAGTCTCCCTAAATCACAACACATATTTTTTCTTCCGACCTTCATGATACTTTCAAGTAATGAGCAGTACACCAATCAAACTTGGATGCCCTAGTTTCGTTCTTCTAGGTTGAAGCATTCGTTTGCAGTAACAGTTTAAATTTTTAGGTTTCACTCTGTTTTCTCCTATATTGACAGAGGCAGTTCTAACTCTAAATCAACACGGTTTGTGCTAGCTTCTTGAAACTTGACACAATACAGTAGTTCTACGTTCTATCTGTACGGTTTGTTTCCTCTTGATTTAGCCTTAAGCAGAGACTGGAGAATAACTCATTCAATGAATGGCGTTGTTAGGCTGCCAAAAAACTACAGTCTCCTGAAATGACAACATATATTTTTTCTTCCGACCTTCATGATACTTTCAAGTAATGAGCAGTACACCAATCAAACTTGGATGCCCAAGTTTCGTTCTCCTAGGTTGAAGCATTCGTTTGCAGTAACAGTTTGAATTTTTAGGTTTCACTCTGTTTTCTCCTATATTGACAGATGTAGTTAGAACTCTAAATCAACACGGTTTGTGCTAGCTTCTTGAAACTTGACACAATACAGTAGTTCTACGTTCTATCTCTAAGGTTTGATTCCTCTTGATGTAGCCTTAAGCAGAGACTGGAGAATAACTCATTCAATGAAAGGCGTTGTTAGGCTCCCACAAAACTACAGTCTCCTGAAATCACAACACATATTTTTTGTTCCGACCTTCATGATACTTTCAAGTAATGAGCAGTACACCAATCAAACTTGGATGCCCAAGTTTCGTTCTCCTAGGTTGAAGCATTCGTTTGCAGTAACAGTTTGAATTTTTAAGTTTTACTCTGTTTTCTCCTATATTGACAGATGCAGTCCGAACTCTAAATCAAACACAGTTTGTGCTAGCTTCTTGAAACTTGACACAATACAGTAGTTCTACGTTCTATCTCTAAGTTTTGTTTCCTCTTGATGTAGCCTAATGCAGGGACTGCGAATAACACTTATATGGAAAGGGGTTGCCAAACTTCCAAACACTAGCGTCTCCTGAAATCTCAACATATATTTTTTCATCCAATCTTCATGATACATTCACGTAATGATCAGTACACCAATCCCACTTGGATGCCCAAGTTTAGTTCTCCTTGATTTAAGCATTCGTTTCCAGGAACAGTTTGAATTTTTAGGTTTCACTCTGTTTTCTCCTATATTGACAGATGCAGTTCGAACTCTAAATCAACACGGTTTGTGCTAGCTTCTTGAAACTTGACACAATACAATAGTTCTACGTTCTATCTCTAAGGTTTGTTTCCTCTTGATGTAGCCTTAAGCAGAGACTGGAGAATAACTCATTCAATGAAAGGCGTTGTTAGGCTGCCACAAAACTACAGTCTCCTGAAATCACAACACATATTTTTTCTTCCAACCTTCATGATACTTTCAAGTAATGAGCAGTAGACCAATAAAACTTGGATGCCCTAGTTTCGTTCTTCTAGGTTGAAGCATTCGTTTGCAGTAACAGTTTGAATTTTTAGGTTTCACTCTGTTTTCTCCTATATTGACAGATGGAGTTCTAACTCTAAATCAACACGGTTTGTGCTAGCTTCTTGAAAATTGACACAATACAGTACTTCTACGTTCTATCTGTACGGTTTGTTTCCTCTTGATGTAGCCTTAAGCAGAAACTGGATAATAACTCATTCAATGAATGGCGTTGTTAGGCTGCCAAAAAACTACAGTCTCCTGAAATGACAACATATATTTCTTCTTCCGACCTTCATGATACTTTCAAGTAATGAGCAGTACACCAATCAAACTTGGATGCCCAAGTTTCGTTCTCCTAGGTTGAAGCATTCGTTTGCAGTAACAGTTTGAATTTTTAGGTTTCACTCTGTTTTCTCTTATATTGACAGATGTAGTTCGAACTCTAAATCAAACACGGTTTATGCTAGCTTGTTGAAACTTGACACAATACAGTAGTTCTACGTTCTATCTCTAAGGTTTGTTTCGTCTTGATGTAGCCTTAAGCAGAGACTGGAGAATAACTCATTGAATGAAAGGCGTGGTTAGGCTGCCAAAAAACTACGGTCTCCTGAAATCACAGCATATATTTTTTCTTCCGACCTTCGTGATACTTTCAAGTAATGAGCAGTACACCAATCAAACTTGGATGCCCAAGTTTCGTTCTCCTAGGTTGAAGCATTCGTTTGCAGTAACAGTTTGAATTTTTAGGTTTCACTCTGTTTTCTCTTATATTGACAGATGTAGTTCGAACTCTAAATCAAACACGGTTTATGCTAGCTTGTTGAAACTTGACACAATACAGTAGTTCTACGTTCTATCTCTAAGGTTTGTTTCGTCTTGATGTAGCCTTAAGCAGAGACTGGAGAATAACTCATTCAATGAAAGGCGTTGTTAGGCTGCCAAAAAACTACAGTCTACTGAAATCACAGCATATATTTTTTCTTCCGACCTTCGTGATACTTTCAAGTAATGAGCAGTACACAAATCAAACACGGATGCCCAAGTTTCGTTCTCCTAGGTTGAAGCATTCGTTTGCAGTAACAGTTTGAATTTTTAGGTTTCACTCTGTTTTCTCCTATATTGACAGATGCAGTTCGAACTCTAAATCAAACACAGTTTGTGCTAGCTTCTTGAAACTTGACACAATACAGTAGTTCTACGTTCTATCTCTAAGTTTTGTTTCCTCTTGATGTAGCCTAATGCAGGGACTGCGAATAACACTTATATGGAAAGGGGTTGCCAAACTTCCAAACACTAGAGTCTCCTGAAATCTCAACATATATTTTTTCATCCAATATTCATGATACATTCACGTAATGATCAGTACACCAATCCCACTTGGATGCCCAAGTTTAGTTCTCCTTGATTGAAGCATTCGTTTACAGGAACAGTTTGAATTTTTAGGTTTCACTCTGTTTTCTCCTATATTGACAGATGCAGTTCTAACTCTAAATCAACACGGTTTGTGCTAGCTTCTTGAAACTTGACACAATACAGTAGTTCTACGTTCTATCTGTACGGTTTGTTTCCTCTTGATGTAGCCTTAAGCAGAAACTGGATAATAACTCATTCAATGAATGGCGTTGTTAGGCTGCCAAAAAACTACAGTCTCCTGAAATGACAACATATATTTCTTCTTCCGACCTTCATGATACTTTCAAGTAATGAGCAGTACACCAATCAAACTTGGATGCCCAAGTTTCGTTCTCCTAGGTTGAAGCATTCGTTTGCAGTAACAGTTTGAATTTTTAGGTTTCACTCTGTTTTCTCTTATATTGACAGATGTAGTTCGAACTCTAAATCAAACACGGTTTATGCTAGCTTGTTGAAAGTTGACACAATACAGTAGTTCTACGTTCTATCTCTAAGGTTTGTTTCATCTTGATGTAGCCTTAAGCAGAGACTGGAGAATAACTCATTCAATGAAAGGCGTTGTTAGGCTGCCAAAAAACTACAGTCTCCTGAAATCACAGCATATATTTTTTCTTCCGACCTTCATGATACTTTCAAGTAATGAGCAGTACACAAATCAAACTTGGATGCCCAAGTTTCGTTCTCCTAGGTTGAAGCATTCGTTTGCAGTAACAGTTTGAATTTTTAGGTTTCACTCTGTTTTCTCCTATATTGACAGATGCAGTTCGAACTCTAAATCAAACACAGTTTGTGCTAGCTTCTTGAAACTTGACACAACACAGTAGTTCTACGTTCTATCTCTAAGTTTTGTTTCCTCTTGATGTAGCCTAATGCAGGGACTGCGAATAACACTTATATGGAAAGGGGTTGCCAAACTTCCAAACACTAGAGTCTCCTGAAATCTCAACATATATTTTTTCATCCAATCTTCATGATACATTCACGTAATGATCACTACACCAATCCCACTTGGATGCCCAAGTTTAGTTCTCCTTGATTGAAGCATTCGTTTCCAGGAACAGTTTGAATTTTTAGGTTTCACTCTGTTTTCTCCTATATTGACAGATGCAGTTCGAACTCTAAATCAACACGGTTTGTGCTAGCTTCTTGAAACTTGACACAATACAGTAGTTCTACGTTCTCTCTCTAAGGTTTGTTTCCTCTTGATGTAGCCTTAAGCAAAGACTGGCGAATAACTCATTCAATGAAATGCGTTGCTGGGTTGCCAAAAAACTACAGTCTCCTGTAATCTCAACATATATTTTTTCTTCCGACCTGCATGATACTTTCAAGTAATGAGCTGTACACCAATCAAACTTGGATGCCCTAGTTTCGTTCTCCTAGGTTGAAGCATTCGTTTGCAAGAACAATTTGAATTTTTACGTTTCAATCTGTTTTCTCCTATATTGACACATGCAGTTAGAACTCTAAATCAACACGGTTTGTGCTAGCTTCTTGAAACTTGACACAATACAGTAGTTCTACGTTCTATCTCGAAGGTTTGATTCCTCTTGATGTAGCCTTAAGCAGAGACTGGAGAATAACTCATTCAATGAAAGGCGTTGTTAGGCTCCCACAAAACTACCGTCTCCTGAAATCACAACACATATTTTTTCTTCCGACCTTCATGATACTTTCAAGTAATGAGCAGTACACCAATCAAACTTGGATGCCCAAGTTTCGTTCTCCTAGGTTGAAGCATTCGTTTGCAGTAACAGTTTGAATTTTTAGGTTTCACTCTGTTTTCTCTTATATTGACAGATGTAGTTCGAACTCTAAATCAAACACGGTTTATGCTAGCTTGTTGAAACTTGACACAATACAGTAGTTCTACGTTCTATCTCTAAGGTTTGTTTCCTCTTGATGTAGCCTTAAGCAGAGACTGGAGAATAACTCATTCAATGAAAGGCGTTGTGAGGCTCCCACAAAACTACAGTCTCCTGAAATCACAACACATATTTTTTCTTCCGACCTTCATGATACTTTCAAGTAATGAGCAGTACACCAATCAAACGTGGATGCCCTAGTTTCGTTCTTCTAGGTTGAAGCATTCGTTTGCAGTAACAGTTTGAATTTTTAGGTTTCACTCTGTTTTCTCCTATATTGACAGAGGCAGTTCTAACTCTAAATCAACACGGTTTGTGCTAGCTTCTTGAAAATTGACACAATACAGTACTTCTACGTTCTATCTGTACGGTTTGTTTCCTCTTGATGTAGCCTTAAGCAGAAACTGGATAATAACTCATTCAATGAATGGCGTTGTTAGGCTGCCAAAAAACTACAGTCTCCTGAAATGACAACATATATTTCTTCTTCCGACCTTCATGATACTTTCAAGTAATGAGCAGTACACCAATCAAACTTGGATGCCCAAGTTTCGTTCTCCTAGGTTGAAGCATTCGTTTGCAGTAACAGTTTGAATTTTTAGGTTTCACTCTGTTTTCTCTTATATTGACAGATGTAGTCGAACTCTAAATCAAACACGGTTTATGCTAGCTTGTTGAAACTTGACACAATACAGTAGTTCTACGTTCTATCTCTAAGGTTTGTTTCGTCTTGATGTAGCCTTAAGCAGAGACTGGAGAATAACTCATTGAATGAAAGGCGTGGTTAGGCTGCCAAAAAACTACAGTCTCCTGAAATCACAGCATATATTTTTTCTTCCGACCTTCGTGATACTTTCAAGTAATGAGCAGTACACCAATCAAACTTGGATGCCCTAGTTTCGTTCTTCTAGGTTGAAGCATTCGTTTGCAGTAACAGTTTAAATTTTTAGGTTTCACTCTGTTTTCTCCTATATTGACAAGAGGCAGTTCTAACTCTAAATCAACACGGTTTGTGCTAGCTTCTTGAAACTTGACACAATACAGTAGTTCTACGTTCTATCTCTAAGGTTTGATTCCTCTTGATGTAGCCTTAAGCAGAGACTGGAGAATAACTCATTCAATGAAAGGCGTTGTTAGGCTCCCACAAAACTACAGTCTCCTGAAATCACAACACATATTTTTTGTTCCGACCTTCATGATACTTTCAAGTAATGAGCAGTACACCAATCAAACTTGGATGCCCAAGTTTCGTTCTCCTAGGTTGAAGCATTCGTTTGCAGTAACAGTTTGAATTTTTAAGTTTTACTCTGTTTTCTCCTATATTGACAGATGCAGTCCGAACTCTAAATCAAACACAGTTTGTGCTAGCTTCTTGAAACTTGACACAATACAGTAGTTCTACGTTCTATCTCTAAGTTTTGTTTCCTCTTGATGTAGCCTAATGCAGGGACTGCGAATAACACTTATATGGAAAGGGGTTGCCAAACTTCCAAACACTAGCGTCTCCTGAAATCTCAACATATATTTTTTCATCCAATCTTCATGATACATTCACGTAATGATCAGTACACCAATCCCACTTGGATGCCCAAGTTTAGTTCTCCTTGATTTAAGCATTCGTTTCCAGGAACAGTTTGAATTTTTAGGTTTCACTCTGTTTTCTCCTATATTGACAGATGCAGTTCGAACTCTAAATCAACACGGTTTGTGCTAGCTTCTTGAAACTTGACACAATACAATAGTTCTACGTTCTATCTCTAAGGTTTGTTTCCTCTTGATGTAGCCTTAAGCAGAGACGGGAGAATAACTCATTCAATGAAAGGCGTTGTTAGGCTGCCACAAAACTACAGTCTCCTGAAATCACAACACATATTTTTTCTTCCAACCTTCATGATACTTTCAAGTAATGAGCAGTAGACCAATAAAACTTGGATGCCCTAGTTTCGTTCTTCTAGGTTGAAGCATTCGTTTGCAGTAACAGTTTGAATTTTTAGGTTTCACTCTGTTTTCTCCTATATTGACAGATGGAGTTCTAACTCTAAATCAACACGGTTTGTGCTAGCTTCTTGAAAATTGACACAATACAGTACTTCTACGTTCTATCTGTACGGTTTGTTTCCTCTTGATGTAGCCTTAAGCAGAAACTGGATAATAACTCATTCAATGAATGGCGTTGTTAGGCTGCCAAAAAACTACAGTCTCCTGAAATGACAACATATATTTCTTCTTCCGACCTTCATGATACTTTCAAGTAATGAGCAGTACACCAATCAAACTTGGATGCCCAAGTTTCGTTCTCCTAGGTTGAAGCATTCGTTTGCAGTAACAGTTTGAATTTTTAGGTTTCACTCTGTTTTCTCTTATATTGACAGATGTAGTTCGAACTCTAAATCAAACACGGTTTATGCTAGCTTGTTGAAACTTGACACAATACAGTAGTTCTACGTTCTATCTCTAAGGTTTGTTTCGTCTTGATGTAGCCTTAAGCAGAGACTGGAGAATAACTCATTGAATGAAAGGCGTGGTTAGGCTGCCAAAAAACTACGGTCTCCTGAAATCACAGCATATATTTTTTCTTCCGACCTTCGTGATACTTTCAAGTAATGAGCAGTACACCAATCAAACTTGGATGCCCAAGTTTCGTTCTCCTAGGTTGAAGCATTCGTTTGCAGTAACAGTTTGAATTTTTAGGTTTCACTCTGTTTTCTCTTATATTGACAGATGTAGTTCGAACTCTAAATCAAACACGGTTTATGCTAGCTTGTTGAAACTTGACACAGTACAGTAGTTCTACGTTCTATCTCTAAGGTTTGTTTCGTCTTGATGTAGCCTTAAGCAGAGACTGGAGAATAACTCATTCAATGAAAGGCGTTGTTAGGCTGCCAAAAAACTACAGTCTCCTGAAATCACAGAATATATTTTTTCTTCCGACCTTCGTGATACTTTCAAGTAATGAGCAGTACACAAATCAAACACGGATGCCCAAGTTTCGTTCTCCTAGGTTGAAGCATTCGTTTGCAGTAACAGTTTGAATTTTTAGGTTTCACTCTGTTTTCTCCTATATTGACAGATGCAGTTCGAACTCTAAATCAAACACAGTTTGTGCTAGCTTCTTGAAACGTGACACAATACAGTAGTTCTACGTTCTATCTCTAAGTTTTGTTTCCTCTTGATGTAGCCTAATGCAGGGACTGCGAATAACACTTATATGGAAAGGGGTTGCCAAACTTCCAAACACTAGAGTCTCCTGAAATCTCAACATATATTTTTTCATCCAATATTCATGATACATTCACGTAATGATCAGTACACCAATCCCACTTGGATGCCCAAGTTTAGTTCTCCTTGATTGAAGCATTCGTTTACAGGAACAGTTTGAATTTTTAGGTTTCACTCTGTTTTCTCCTATATTGACAGATGCAGTTCTAACTCTAAATCAACACGGTTTGGCTAGCTTCTTGAAACTTGACACAATACAGTAGTTCTACGTTCTATCTGTACGGTTTGTTTCCTCTTGATGTAGCCTTAAGCAGAAACTGGATAATAACTCATTCAATGAATGGCGTTGTTAGGCTGCCAAAAAACTACAGTCTCCTGAAATGACAACATATATTTCTTCTTCCGACCTTCATGATACTTTCAAGTAATGAGCAGTACACCAATCAAACTTGGATGCCCAAGTTTCGTTCTCCTAGGTTGAAGCATTCGTTTGCAGTAACAGTTTGAATTTTTAGGTTTCACTCTGTTTTCTCTTATATTGACAGATGTAGTTCGAACTCTAAATCAAACACGGTTTATGCTAGCTTGTTGAAACTTGACACAATACAGTAGTTCTACGTTCTATCTCTAAGGTTTGTTTCATCTTGATGTAGCCTTAAGCAGAGACTGGAGAATAACTCATTCAATGAAAGGCGTTGTTAGGCTGCCAAAAAACTACAGTCTCCTGAAATCACAGCATATATTTTTTCTTCCGACCTTCATGATACTTTCAAGTAATGAGCAGTACACAAATCAAACTTGGATGCCCAAGTTTCGTTCTCCTAGGTTGAAGCATTCGTTTGCAGTAACAGTTTGAATTTTTAGGTTTCACTCTGTTTTCTCCTATATTGACAGATGCAGTTCGAACTCTAAATCAACACGGTTTGTGCTAGCTTCTTGAAACTTGACACAATACAGTAGTTCTACGTTCTCTCTCTAAGGTTTGTTTCCTCTTGATGTAGCCTTAAGCAAAGACTGGCGAATAACTCATTCAATGAAATGCGTTGCTGGGTTGCCAAAAAACTACAGTCTCCTGTAATATCAACATATATTTTTTCTTCCGACCTGCATGATACTTTCAAGTAATGAGCTGTACACCAATCAAACTTGGATGCCCTAGTTTCGTTCTCCTAGGTTGAAGCATTCGTTTGCAAGAACAATTTGAATTTTTACGTTTCAATCTGTTTTCTCCTATATTGACACATGCAGTTAGAACTCTAAATCAACACGGTTTGTGCTAGCTTCTTGAAACTTGACACAATACAGTAGTTCTACGTTCTATCTCGAAGGTTTGATTCCTCTTGATGTAGCCTTAAGCAGAGACTGGAGAATAACTCATTCAATGAAAGGCGTTGTGAGGCTCCCACAAAACTACCGTCTCCTGAAATCACAACACATATTTTTTCTTCCGACCTTCATGATACTTTCAAGTAATGAGCAGTACACCAATCAAACTTGGATGCCCAAGTTTCGTTCTCCTAGGTTGAAGCATTCGTTTGCAGTAACAGTTTGAATTTTTAGGTTTCACTCTGTTTTCTCTTATATTGACAGATGTAGTTCGAACTCTAAATCAAACACGGTTTATGCTAGCTTGTTGAAACTTGACACAATACAGTAGTTCTACGTTCTATCTCTAAGGTTTGTTTCCTCTTGATGTAGCCTTAAGCAGAGACTGGAGAATAACTCATTCAATGAAAGGCGTTGTTAGGCTGCCACAAAACTACAGTCTCCTGAAATCACAACACATATTTTTTCTTCCGACCTTCATGATACTTTCAAGTAATGAGCAGTACACCAATCAAACGTGGATGCCCTAGTTTCGTTCTTCTAGGTTGAAGCATTCGTTTGCAGTAACAGTTTGAATTTTTAGGTTTCACTCTGTTTTCTCCTATATTGACAGAGGCAGTTCTAACTCTAAATCAACACGGTTTGTGCTAGCTTCTTGAAAATTGACACAATACAGTACTTCTACGTTCTATCTGTACGGTTTGTTTCCTCTTGATGTAGCCTTAAGCAAAAACTGGATAATAACTCATTCAATGAATGGCGTTGTTAGGCTGCCAAAAAACTACAGTCTCCTGAAATGACAACATATATTTCTTCTTCCGACCTTCATGATACTTTCAAGTAATGAGCAGTACACCAATCAAACTTGGATGCCCAAGTTTCGTTCTCCTAGGTTGAAGCATTCGTTTGCAGTAACAGTTTGAATTTTTAGGTTTCACTCTGTTTTCTCTTATATTGACAGATGTAGTCGAACTCTAAATCAAACACGGTTTATGCTAGCTTGTTGAAACTTTACACAATACAGTAGTTCTACGTTCTATCTCTAAGGTTTGTTTCGTCTTGATGTAGCCTTAAGCAGAGACTGGAGAATAACTCATTGAATGAAAGGCGTGGTTAGGCTGCCAAAAAACTACAGTCTCCTGAAATCACAGCATATATTTTTTCTTCCGTCCTTCGTGATACTTTCAAGTAATGAGCAGTACACCAATCAAACTTGGATGCCCAAGTTTCGTTCTCCTAGGTTGAAGCATTCGTTTGCAGTAACAGTTTGAATTTTTAGGTTTCACTCTGTTTTCTCTTATATTGACAGATGTAGTTCGAACTCTAAATCAAACACGGTTTATGCTAGCTTGTTGAAACTTGACACAATACAGTAGTTCTACGTTCTATCTCTAAGGTTTGATTCCTCTTGATGTAGCCTTAAGCAGAGACTGGAGAATAACTCATTCAATGAAAGGCGTTGTTAGGCTCCCACAAAACTACAGTCTCCTGAAATCACAACACATATTTTTTGTTCCGACCTTCATGATACTTTCAAGTAATGAGCAGTACACCAATCAAACTTGGATGCCCAAGTTTCGTTCTCCTAGGTTGAAGCATTCGTTTGCAGTAACAGTTTGAATTTTTAGGTTTTACTCTGTTTTCTCCTATATTGACAGATGCAGTCCGAACTCTAAATCAAACACAGTTTGTGCTAGCTTCTTGAAACTTGACACAATACAGTAGTTCTACGTTCTATCTCTAAGTTTTGTTTCCTCTTGATGTAGCCTAATGCAGGGACTGCGAATAACACTTATATGGAAAGGGGTTGCCAAACTTCCAAACACTAGCGTCTCCTGAAATCTCAACATATATTTTTTCATCCAATCTTCATGATACATTCACGTAATGATCAGTACACCAATCCCACTTGGATGCCCAAGTTTAGTTCTCCTTGATTGAAGCATTCGTTTCCAGGAACAGTTTGAATTTTTAGGTTTCACTCTGTTTTCTCCTATATTGACAGATGCAGTTCGAACTCTAAATCAACACGGTTTGTGCTAGCTTCTTGAAACTTGACACAATACAGTAGTTCTACGTTCTATCTCTAAGGTTTGTTTCCTCTTGATGTAGCCTTAAGCAGAGACTGGAGAATAACTCATTCAATGAAAGGCGTTGTTAGGCTGCCACAAAACTACAGTCTCCTGAAATCACAACACATATTTTTTCTTCCGACCTTCATGATACTTTCAAGTAATGAGCAGTACACCAATCAAACTTGGATGCCCTAGTTTCGTTCTTCTAGGTTGAAGCATTCGTTTGCAGTAACAGTTTCAATTTTTAGGTTTCACTCTGTTTTCTCCTATATTGACAGATGCAGTTCTAACTCTAAATCAACACGGTTTATGCTAGCTTCTTGAAACTTGACACAATACAGTAGTTCTACGTTCTATTTGTACGGTTTGTTTCCTCTTGATGTAGCCTTAAGCAGAAACTGGAGAATAACTCATTCAATGAAAGGCGTTGTTAGGCTGCCAAAAAACTACAGTCTCCTGAAATGACAACATATATTTCTTCTTCCGACCTTCATGATACTTTCAAGTAATGAGCAGTACACCAATCAAACTTGGATGCCCAAGGTTCGTTCTCCTAGGTTGAAGCATTCGTTTGCAGTAACAGTTTGAATTTTTAGGTTTCACTCTGTTTTCTCTTATATTGACAGATGTAGTTCGAACTCTAAATCAAACACGGTTTATGCTAGCTTGTTGAAACTTGACACAATACAGTAGTTCTACGTTCTATCTCTAAGGTTTTTTCGTCTTGATGTAGCCTTAAGCAGAGACTGGAGAATAACTCATTCAATGAAAGGCGTTGTTAGGCTGCCAAAAAACTACAGTCTCCTGAAATCACAGCATATATTTTTTCTTCCGACCTTCGTGATACTTTCAAGTAATGAGCAGTACACAAATCAAACACGGATGCCCAAGTTTCGTTCTCCTAGGTTGAAGCATTCGTTTGCAGTAACAGTTTGAATTTTTAGATTTCACTCTGTTTTCTCCTATATTGACAGATGCAGTTCGAACTCTAAATCAAACACAGTTTGTGCTAGCTTCTTGAAACTTGACACAATACAGTAGTTCTACGTTCTATCTCTAAGTTTTGTTTCCTCTTGATGTAGCCTAATGCAGGGACTGCGAATAACACTTATATGGAAAGGGGTTGCCAAACTTCCAAACACTAGAGTCTCCTGAAATCTCAACATATATTTTTTCATCCAATCTTCATGATACATTCACGTAATGATCAGTACACCAATCCCACTTGGATGCCCAAGTTTAGTTCTCCTTGATTGAAGCATTCGTTTCCAGGAACAGTTTGAATTTTTAGGTTTCACTCTGTTTTCTCCTATATTGACAGATGCAGTTCGAACTCTAAATCAACACGGTTTGTGCTAGCTTCTTGAAACTTGACACAATACAGTAGTTCTACGTTCTATCTGTACGGTTTGTTTCCTCTTGATGTAGCCTTAAGCAGAAACTGGATAATAACTCATTCAATGAATGGCGTTGTTAGGCTGCCAAAAAACTACAGTCTCCTGAAATGACAACATATATTTCTTCTTCCGACCTTCATGATACTTTCAAGTAATGAGCAGTACACCAATCAAACTTGGATGCCCAAGTTTCGTTCTCCTAGGTTGAAGCATTCGTTTGCAGTAACAGTTTGAATTTTTAAGTTTCACTCTGTTTTCTCTTATATTGACAGATGTAGTTCGAACTCTAAATCAAACACGGTTTATGCTAGCTTGTTGAAACTTGACACAATACAGTAGTTCTACGTTCTATCTCTAAGGTTTGTTTCCTCTTGATGTAGCCTTAAGCAGAGACTGGAGAATAACTCATTCAATGAAAGGCGTTGTTAGGCTGCCACAAAACTACAGTCTCCTGAAATCACAACACATATTTTTTCTTCCGACCTTCATGATACTTTCAAGTAATGAGCAGTACACCAATCAAACGTGGATGCCCTAGTTTCGTTCTTCTAGGTTGAAGCATTCGTTTGCAGTAACAGTTTGAATTTTTAGGTTTCACTCTGTTTTCTCCTATATTGACAGAGGCAGTTCTAACTCTAAATCAACACGGTTTGTGCTAGCTTCTTGAAACTTGACACAATACAGTAGTTCTACGTTCTATCTGTACGGTTTGTTTCCTCTTGATTTAGCCTTAAGCAGAGACTGGAGAATAACTCATTCAATGAATGGCGTTGTTAGGCTGCCAAAAAACTACAGTCTCCTGAAATGACAACATATATTTTTTCTTCCGACCTTCATGATACTTTCAAGTAATGAGCAGTACACCAATCAAACTTGGATGCCCAAGTTTCGTTCTCCTAGGTTGAAGCATTCGTTTGCAGTAACAGTTTGAATTTTTAGGTTTTACTCTGTTTTCTCATATATTGACAGATGCAGTCCGAACTCTAAATCAAACACAGTTTGTGCTAGCTTCTTGAAACTTGACACAATAAAGTAGTTCTACGTTCTATCTCTAATTTTGTTTCCTCTTGATGTAGCCTAATGCAGGGACTGCGAATAACACTTATATGGAAAGGGGTTGCCAAACTTCCAAACACTAGCGTCTCCTGAAATCTCAACATATATTTTTTCATCCAATCTTCATGATACATTCACGTAATGATCAGTACACCAATCCCACTTGGATGCCCAAGTTGAGTTCTCCTTGATTGAAGCATTCGTTTGCAGTAACAGTTTCAATTTTTAGGTTTCACTCTGTTTTCTCCTATACTGACAGATGCAGTTCTAACTCTAAATCAACACGGTTTGTGCTAGCTTCTTGAAACTTGACACAATACAGTAGTTCTACGTTCTATCTGTACGGTTTGTTTCCTCTTGATGTAGCCTTAAGCAGAAACTGGAGAATAACTCATTCAATGAAAGGCGTTGTTAGGCTGCCAAAAAACTACAGTCTCCTGAAATGACAACATATATTTCTTCTTCCGACCTTCATGATACTTTCAAGTAATGAGCAGTACACCAATCAAACTTGGATGCCCAAGTTTCGTTCTCCTAGGTTGAAGCATTCGTTTGCAGTAACAGTTTGAATTTTTAGGTTTCACTCTGTTTTCTCTTATATTGACAGATGTAGTTCGAACTCTAAATCAAACACTGTTTATGCTAGCTTGTTGAAACTTGACACAATACAGTAGTTCTACGTTCTATCTCTAAGGTTTTTTCGTCTTGATGTAGCCTTAAGCAGAGACTGGAGAATAACTCATTCAATGAAAGGCGTTGTTAGGCTGCCAAAAAACTACAGTCTCCTGAAATCACAGCATATATTTTTTCTTCCGACCTTCGTGATACTTTCAAGTAATGAGCAGTACACAAATCAAACACGGATGCCCAAGTTTCGTTCTCCTAGGTTGAAGCATTCGTTTGCAGTAACAGTTTGAATTTTTAGATTTCACTCTGTTTTCTCCTATATTGACAGATGCAGTTCGAACTCTAAATCAAACACAGTTTGTGCTAGCTTCTTGAAACTTGACACAATACAGTAGTTCTACGTTCTACCTCTAAGTTTTGTTTCCTCTTGATGTAGCCTAATGCAGGGACTGCGAATAACACTTATATGGAAAGGGGTTGCCAAACTTCCAAACACTAGAGTCTCCTGAAATCTCAACATATATTTTTTCATCCAATCTTCATGATACATTCACGTAATGATCAGTACACCAATCCCACTTGGATGCCCAAGTTTAGTTCTCCTTGATTGAAGCATTCGTTTCCAGGAACAGTTTGAATTTTTAGGTTTTACTCTGTTTTCTCCTATATTGACAGATGCAGTTCGAACTCTAAATCAACACGGTTTGTGCTAGCTTCTTGAAACTTGACACAATACAGTAGTTCTACGTTCTATCTGTACGGTTTTTTTCCTCTTGATGTAGCCTTAAGCAGAAACTGGATAATAACTCATTCAATGAATGGCGTGGTTAGGCTGCCAAAAAACTACAGTCTCCTGAAATGACAACATATATTTCTTCTTCCGACCTTCATGATACTTTCAAGTAATGAGCAGTACACCAATCAAACTTGGATGCCCAAGTTTCGTTCTCCTAGGTTGAAGCATTCGTTTGCAGTAACAGTTTGAATTTTTAGGTTTCACTCTGTTTTCTCTTATATTGACAGATGTAGTTCGAACTCTAAATCAAACACAGTTTGTGCTAGCTTCTTGAAACTTGACACAATAAAGTAGTTCTACGTTCTATCTCTAATTTTGTTTCCTCTTGATGTAGCCTAATGCAGGGACTGCGAATAACACTTATATGGAAAGGGGTTGCCAAACTTCCAAACACTAGCGTCTCCTGAAATCTCAACATATATTTTTTCATCCAATCTTCATGATACATTCACGTAATGATCAGTACACCAATCCCACTTGGATGCCCAAGTTGAGTTCTCCTTGATTGAAGCATTCGTTTGCAGTAACAGTTTCAATTTTTAGGTTTCACTCTGTTTTCTCCTATACTGACAGATGCAGTTCTAACTCTAAATCAACACGGTTTGTGCTAGCTTCTTGAAACTTGACACAATACAGTAGTTCTACGTTCTATCTGTACGGTTTGTTTCCTCTTGATGTAGCCTTAAGCAGAAACTGGAGAATAACTCATTCAATGAAAGGCGTTGTTAGGCTGCCAAAAAACTACAGTCTCCTGAAATGACAACATATATTTCTTCTTCCGACCTTCATGATACTTTCAAGTAATGAGCAGTACACCAATCAAACTTGGATGCCCAAGTTTCGTTCTCCTAGGTTGAAGCATTCGTTTGCAGTAACAGTTTGAATTTTTAGGTTTCACTCTGTTTTCTCTTATATTGACAGATGTAGTTCGAACTCTAAATCAAACACTGTTTATGCTAGCTTGTTGAAACTTGACACAATACAGTAGTTCTACGTTCTATCTCTAAGGTTTTTTCGTCTTGATGTAGCCTTAAGCAGAGACTGGAGAATAACTCATTCAATGAAAGGCGTTGTTAGGCTGCCAAAAAACTACAGTCTCCTGAAATCACAGCATATATTTTTTCTTCCGACCTTCGTGATACTTTCAAGTAATGAGCAGTACACAAATCAAACACGGATGCCCAAGTTTCGTTCTCCTAGGTTGAAGCATTCGTTTGCAGTAACAGTTTGAATTTTTAGATTTCACTCTGTTTTCTCCTATATTGACAGATGCAGTTCGAACTCTAAATCAAACACAGTTTGTGCTAGCTTCTTGAAACTTGACACAATACAGTAGTTCTACGTTCTACCTCTAAGTTTTGTTTCCTCTTGATGTAGCCTAATGCAGGGACTGCGAATAACACTTATATGGAAAGGGGTTGCCAAACTTCCAAACACTAGAGTCTCCTGAAATCTCAACATATATTTTTTCATCCAATCTTCATGATACATTCACGTAATGATCAGTACACCAATCCCACTTGGATGCCCAAGTTTAGTTCTCCTTGATTGAAGCATTCGTTTCCAGGAACAGTTTGAATTTTTAGGTTTCACTCTGTTTTCTCCTATATTGACAGATGCAGTTCGAACTCTAAATCAACACGGTTTGTGCTAGCTTCTTGAAACTTGACACAATACAGTAGTTCTACGTTCTATCTGTACGGTTTTTTTCCTCTTGATGTAGCCTTAAGCAGAAACTGGATAATAACTCATTCAATGAATGGCGTTGTTAGGCTGCCAAAAAACTACAGTCTCCTGAAATGACAACATATATTTCTTCTTCCGACCTTCATGATACTTTCAAGTAATGAGCAGTACACCAATCAAACTTGGATGCCCAAGTTTCGTTCTCCTAGGTTGAAGCATTCGTTTGCAGTAACAGTTTGAATTTTTAGGTTTCACTCTGTTTTCTCTTATATTGACAGATGTAGTTCGAACTCTAAATCAAACACGGTTTATGCTAGCTTGTTGAAACTTGACACAATACAGTAGTTCTACGTTCTATCTCTAAGGTTTGTTTCCTCTTGATGTAGCCTTAAGCAGAGACTGGAGAATAACTCATTCAATGAAAGGCGTTGTTAGGCTGCCACAAAACTACAGTCTCCTGAAATCACAACACATATTTTTTCTTCCGACCTTCATGATACTTTCAAGTAATGAGCAGTACACCAATCAAACGTGGATGCCCTAGTTTCGTTCTTCTAGGTTGAAGCATTCGTTTGCAGTAACAGTTTGAATTTTTAGGTTTCACTCTGTTTTCTCCTATATTGACAGAGGCAGTTCTAACTCTAAATCAACACGGTTTGTGCTAGCTTCTTGAAACTTGACACAATACAGTAGTTCTATGTTCTATCTGTACGGTTTGTTTCCTCTTGATTTAGCCTTAAGCAGAGACTGGAGAATAACTCATTCAATGAATGGCGTTGTTAGGCTGCCAAAAAACTACAGTCTCCTGAAATGACAACATATATTTTTTCTTCCGACCTTCATGATACTTTCAAGTAATGAGCAGTACACCAATCAAACTTGGATGCCCAAGTTTCGTTCTCCTAGGTTGAAGCATTCGTTTGAAGTAACAGTTTGAATTTTTAGGTTTCACTCTGTTTTCTCTTATATTGACAGATGTAGTTCGAACTCTAAATCAAACACGGTTTATGCTAGCTTGTTGAAACTTGACACAATACAGTAGTTCTACGTTCTATCTCTAAGGTTTGTTTCGTCTTGATGTAGCCTTAAGCAGAGACTGGAGAATAACTCATTGAATGAAAGGCGTGGTTAGGCTGCCAAAAAACTACAGTCTCCTGAAATCACAGCATATATTTTTTCTTCCGACCTTCGTGATACTTTCAAGTAATGAGCAGTACACCAATCAAACTTGGATGCCCAAGTTTCGTTCTCCTAGGTTGAAGCATTCGTTTGCAGTAACAGTTTGAATTTTTAGGTTTCACTCTGTTTTCTCTTATATTGACAGATGTAGTTCGAACTCTAAATCAAACACGGTTTATGCTAGCTTGTTGAAACTTGACACAATACAGTAGTTCTACGTTCTATCTCTAAGGTTTGTTTCGTCTTGATGTAGCCTTAAGCAGAGACTGGAGAATAACTCATTCAATGAAAGGCGTTGTTAGGCTGCCAAAAAACTACAGTCTCCTGAAATCACAGCATATATTTTTTCTTCCGACCTTCGTGATACTTTCAAGTAATGAGCAGTACACAAATCAAACACGGATGCCCAAGTTTCGTTCTCCTAGGTTGAAGCATTCGTTTGCAGTAACAGTTTGAATTTTTAGGTTTCACTCTGTTTTCTCCTATATTGACAGATGCAGTTCGAACTCTAAATCAAACACAGTTTGTGCTAGCTTCTTGAAACTTGACACAATACAGTAGTTCTACGTTCTATCTCTAAGTTTTGTTTCCTCTTGATGTAGCCTAATGCAGGACTGCGAATAACACTTATATGGAAAGGGGTTGCCAAACTTCCAAAC
The DNA here is from genome assembly GCF_048772815.1 of Callospermophilus lateralis. Taxonomy (NCBI): domain Eukaryota; kingdom Metazoa; phylum Chordata; class Mammalia; order Rodentia; family Sciuridae; genus Callospermophilus; species Callospermophilus lateralis. The sequence continues at coordinate 24,747 of NW_027515070.1, read as the reverse complement.
ACTAGAGTCTCCTGAAATCTCAACATATATTTTTTCATCCAATATTCATGATACATTCACGTAATGATCAGTACACCAATCCCACTTGGATGCCCAAGTTTAGTTCTCCTTGATTGAAGCATTCGTTTACAGGAACAGTTTGAATTTTTAGGTTTCACTCTGTTTTCTCCTATATTGACAGATGCAGTTCGAACTCTAAATCAACACGGTTTGTGCTAGCTTCTTGAAACTTGACACAATACAGTAGTTCTACGTTCTATCTGTACGGTTTGTTTCCTCTTGATGTAGCCTTAAGCAGAAACTGGTGAATAACTCATTCAATGAATGGCGTTGTTAGGCTGCCAAAAAACTACAGTATCCTGAAATGACAACATATATTTCTTCTTCCGACCTTCATGATACTTTCAAGTAATGAGCAGTACACCAATCAAACTTGGATGCCCAAGTTTCGTTCTCCTAGGTTGAAGCATTCGTTTGCAGTAACAGTTTGAATTTTTAGGTTTCACTCTGTTTTCTCTTATATTGACAGATGTAGTTCGAACTCTAAATCAAACACGGTTTATGCTAGCTTGTTGAAACTTGACACAATACAGTAGTTCTACGTTCTATCTCTAAGGTTTTTTCGTCTTGATGTAGCCTTAAGCAGAGACTGGAGAATAACTCATTCAATGAAAGGCGTTGTTAGGCTGCCAAAAAACTACAGTCTCCTGAAATCACAGCATATATTTTTTCTTCCGACCTTCGTGATACTTTCAAGTAATGAGCAGTACACAAATCAAACACGGATGCCCAAGTTTCGTTCTCCTAGGTTGAAGCATTCGTTTGCAGTAACAGTTTGAATTTTTAGATTTCACTCTGTTTTCTCCTATATTGACAGATGCAGTTCGAACTCTAAATCAAACACAGTTTGTGCTAGCTTCTTGAAACTTGACACAATATAGTAGTTCTACGTTCTATCTCTAAGTTTTGTTTCCTCTTGATGTAGCCTAATGCAGGGACTGCGAATAACACTTATATGGAAAGGGGTTGCCAAACTTCCAAACACTAGAGTCTCCTGAAATCTCAACATATATTTTTTCATCCAATCTTCATGATACATTCACGTAATGATCAGTACACCAATCCCACTTGGATGCCCAAGTTTAGTTCTCCTTGATTGAAGCATTCGTTTCCAGGAACAGTTTGAATTTTTAGGTTTCACTCTGTTTTCTCCTATATTGACAGAGGCAGTTCTAACTCTAAATCAACACGGTTTGTGCTAGCTTCTTGAAACTTGACACAATACAGTAGTTCTACGTTCTATCTGTACGGTTTGTTTCCTCTTGATGTAGCCTTAAGCAGAAACTGGATAATAACTCATTCAATGAATGGCGTTGTTAGGCTGCCAAAAAACTACAGTCTCCTGAAATGACAACATATATTTCTTCTTCCGACCTTCATGATACTTTCAAGTAATGAGCAGTACACCAATCAAACTTGGATGCCCAAGTTTCGTTCTCCTAGGTTGAAGCATTCGTTTGCAGTAACAGTTTGAATTTTTAGGTTTCACTCTGTTTTCTCTTATATTGACAGATGTAGTTCGAACTCTAAATTAAACACGGTTTATGCTAGCTTGTTGAAACTTGACACAATACAGTAGTTCTACGTTCTATCTCTAAGGTTTGTTTCCTCTTGATGTAGCCTTAAGCAGAGACTGGAGAATAACTCATTCAATGAAAGGCGTTGTTAGGCTGCCACAAAACTACAGTCTCCTGAAATCACAACACATATTTTTTCTTCCGACCTTCATGATACTTTCAAGTAATGAGCAGTACACCAATCAAACGTGGATGCCCTAGTTTCGTTCTTCTAGGTTGAAGCATTCGTTTGCAGTAACAGTTTGAATTTTTAGGTTTCACTCTGTTTTCTCCTATATTGACAGAGGCAGTTCTAACTCTAAATCAACACGGTTTGTGCTAGCTTCTTGAAACTTGACACAATACAGTAGTTCTACGTTCTATCTGTACGGTTTGTTTCCTCTTGATTTAGCCTTAAGCAGAGACTGGAGAATAACTCATTCAATGAATGGCGTTGTTAGGCTGCCAAAAAACTACAGTCTCCTGAAATGACAACATATATTTTTTCTTCCGACCTTCATGATACTTTCAAGTAATGAGCAGTACACCAATCAAACTTGGATGCCCAAGTTTCATTCTCCTAGGTTGAAGCATTCGTTTGCAGTAACAGTTTGAATTTTTAGGTTTCACTCTGTTTTCTCCTATATTGACAGATGTAGTTAGAACTCTAAATCAACACGGTTTGTGCTAGCTTCTTGAAACTTGACACAATACATTAGTTCTACGTTCTATCTCTAAGGTTTGATTCCTCTTGATGTAGCCTTAAGCAGAGACTGGAGAATAACTCATTCAATGAAAGGCGTTGTTAGGCTCCCACAAAACTACAGTCTCCTGAAATCACAACACATATTTTTTGTTCCGACCTTCCATGATACTTTCAAGTAATGAGCAGTACACCAATCAAACTTGGATGCCCAAGTTTCGTTCTCCTAGGTTGAAGCATTCGTTTGCAGTAACAGTTTGAATTTTTAGGTTTTACTCTGTTTTCTCATATATTGACAGATGCAGTCCGAACTCTAAATCAAACACAGTTTGTGCTAGCTTCTTGAAACTTGACACAATACAGTAGTTCTACGTTCTATCTCTAAGTTTTGTTTCCTCTTGATGTAGACTAATGCAGGGACTGCGAATAACACTTATATGGAAAGGGGTTGCCAAACTTCCAAACACTAGCGTCTCCTGAAATCTCATCATATATTTTTTCATCCAATCTTCATGATACATTCACGTAATGATCAGTACACCAATCCCACTTGGATGCCCAAGTTTAGTTCTCCTTGATTGAAGCATTCGTTTCCAGGAACAGTTTGAATTTTTAGGTTTCACTCTGTTTTCTCCTATATTGACAGATGCAGTTCGAACTCTAAATCAACACGGTTTGTGCTAGCTTCTTGAAACTTGACACAATACAGTAGTTCTACGTTCTATCTCTAAGGTTTGTTTCCTCTTGATGTAGCCTTAAGCAGAGACTGGAGAATAACTCATTCAATGAAAGGCGTTGTTAGGCTGCCACAAAACTACAGTCTCCTGAAATCACAACACATATTTTTTCTTCCGACCTTCATGATACTTTCAAGTAATGAGCAGTACACCAATCAAACTTGGATGCCCTAGTTTCGTTCTTCTAGGTTGAAGCATTCGTTTGCAGTAACAGTTTCAATTTTTAGGTTTCACTCTGTTTCTCCTATATTGACAGATGCAGTTCTAACTCTAAATCAACACGGTTTGTGCTAGCTTCTTGAAACTTGACACAATACAGTAGTTCTACGTTCTATCTGTACGGTTTGTTTCCTCTTGATGTAGCCTTAAGCAGAAACTGGAGAATAACTCATTCAATGAAAGGCGTTGTTAGGCTGCCAAAAAACTACAGTCTCCTGAAATGACAACATATATTTCTTCTTCCGACCTTCATGATACTTTCAAGTAATGAGCAGTACACCAATCAAACTTGGATGCCCAAGTTTCGTTCTCCTAGGTTGAAGCATTCGTTTGCAGTAACAGTTTGAATTTTTAGGTTTCACTCTGTTTTCTCTTATATTGACAGATGTAGTTCGAACTCTAAATCAAACACGGTTTATGCTAGCTTGTTGAAACTTGACACAATACAGTAGTTCTACGTTCTATCTCTAAGGTTTTTTCGTCTTGATGTAGCCTTAAGCAGAGACTGGAGAATAACTCATTCAATGAAAGGCGTTGTTAGGCTGCCAAAAAACTACAGTCTCCTGAAATCACAGCATATATTTTTTCTTCCGACATTCGTGATACTTTCAAGTAATGAGCAGTACACAAATCAAACACGGATGCCCAAGTTTCGTTCTCCTAGGTTGAAGCATTCGTTTGCAGTAACAGTTTGAATTTTTAGATTTCACCCTGTTTTCTCCTATATTGACAGATGCAGTTCGAACTCTAAATCAAACACAGTTTGTGCTAGCTTCTTGAAACTTGACACAATACAGTAGTTCTACGTTCTACCTCTAAGTTTTGTTTCCTCTTGATGTAGCCTAATGCAGGGACTGCGAATAACACTTATATGGAAAGGGGTTGCCAAACTTCCAAACACTAGAGTCTCCTGAAATCTCAACATATATTTTTTCATCCAATCTTCATGATACATTCACGTAATGATCAGTACACCAATCCCACTTGGATGCCCAAGTTTAGTTCTCCTTGATTGAAGCATTCGTTTCCAGGAACAGTTTGAATTTTTAGGTTTCACTCTGTTTTCTCCTATATTGACAGATGCAGTTCGAACTCTAAATCAACACGGTTTGTGCTAGCTTCTTGAAACTTGACACAATACAGTAGTTCTACGTTCTATCTGTACGGTTTGTTTCCTCTTGATGTAGCCTTAAGCAGAAACTGGATAATAACTCATTCAATGAACGGCGTTGTTAGGCTGCCAAAAAACTACAGTCTCCTGAAATGACAACATATATTTCTTCTTCCGACCTTCATGATACTTTCAAGTAATGAGCAGTACACCAATCAAACTTGGATGCCCAAGTTTCGTTCTCCTAGGTTGAAGCATTCGTTTGCAGTAACAGTTTGAATTTTTAGGTTTCACTCTGTTTTCTCTTATATTGACAGATGTAGTTCGAACTCTAAATCAAACACGGTTTATGCTAGCTTGTTGAAACTTGACACAATACAGTAGTTCTACGTTCTATCTCTAAGGTTTGTTTCCTCTTGATGTAGCCTTAAGCAGAGACTGGAGAATAACTCATTCAATGAAAGGCGTTGTTAGGCTGCCACAAAACTACAGTCTCCTGAAATCACAACACATATTTTTTCTTCCGACCTTCATGATACTTTCAAGTAATGAGCAGTACACCAATCAAACGTGGATGCCCTAGTTTCGTTCTTCTAGGTTGAAGCATTCGTTTGCAGTAACAGTTTGAATTTTTAGGTTTCACTCTGTTTTCTCCTATATTGACAGAGGCAGTTCTAACTCTAAATCAACACGGTTTGTGCTAGCTTCTTGAAACTTGACACAATACAGTAGTTCTACGTTCTATCTGTACGGTTTGTTTCCTCTTGATTTAGCCTTAAGCAGAGACTGGAGAATAACTCATTCAATGAATGGCGTTGTTAGGCTGCCAAAAAACTACAGTCTCCTGAAATGACAACATATATTTTTTCTTCCGACCTTCATGATACTTTCAAGTAATGAGCAGTACACCAATCAAACTTGGATGCCCAAGTTTCGTTCTCCTAGGTTGAAGCATTCGTTTGAAGTAACAGTTTGAATTTTTAGGTTTCACTCTGTTTTCTCTTATATTGACAGATGTAGTTCGAACTCTAAATCAAACACGGTTTATGCTAGCTTGTTGAAACTTGACACAATACAGTAGTTCTACGTTCTATCTCTAAGGTTTGTTTCGTCTTGATGTAGCCTTAAGCAGAGACTGGAGAATAACTCATTGAATGAAAGGCGTGGTTAGGCTGCCAAAAAACTACAGTCTCCTGAAATCACAGCATATATTTTTTCTTCCGACCTTCGTGATACTTTCAAGTAATGAGCAGTACACCAATCAAACTTGGATGCCCAAGTTTCGTTCTCCTAGGTTGAAGCATTCGTTTGCAGTAACAGTTTGAATTTTTAGGTTTCACTCTGTTTTCTCTTATATTGACAGATGTAGTTCGAACTCTAAATCAAACACGGTTTATGCTAGCTTGTTGAAACTTGACACAATACAGTAGTTCTACGTTCTATCTCTAAGGTTTGTTTCGTCTTGATGTAGCCTTAAGCAGAGACTGGAGAATAACTCATTCAATGAAAGGCGTTGTTAGGCTGCCAAAAAACTACAGTCTCCTGAAATCACAGCATATATTTTTTCTTCCGACCTTCGTGATACTTTCAAGTAATGAGCAGTACACAAATCAAACACGGATGCCCAAGTTTCGTTCTCCTAGGTTGAAGCATTCGTTTGCAGTAACAGTTTGAATTTTTAGGTTTCACTCTGTTTTCTCCTATATTGACAGATGCAGTTCGAACTCTAAATCAAACACAGTTTGTGCTAGCTTCTTGAAACTTGACACAATACAGTAGTTCTACGTTCTATCTCTAAGTTTTGTTTCCTCTTGATGTAGCCTAATGCAGGGACTGCGAATAACACTTATATGGAAAGGGGTTGCCAAACTTCCAAACACTAGAGTCTCCTGAAATCTCAACATATATTTTTTCATCCAATATTCATGATACATTCACGTAATGATCAGTACACCAATCCCACTTGGATGCCCAAGTTTAGTTCTTCTTGATTGAAGCATTCGTTTACAGGAACAGTTTGAATTTTTAGGTTTCACTCTGTTTTCTCCTATATTGACAGATGCAGTTCTAACTCTAAATCAACACGGTTTGTGCTAGCTTCTTGAAACTTGACATAATACAGTAGTTCTACGTTCTATCTGTACGGTTTGTTTCCTCTTGATGTAGCCTTAAGCAGAGACTGGAGAATAACTCATTCAATGAATGGCGTTGTTAGGCTGCCAAAAAACTACAGTATCCTGAAATGACAACATATATTTCTTCTTCCGACCTTCATGATACTTTCAAGTAATGAGCAGTACACCAATCAAACTTGGATGCCCAAGTTTCGTTCTCCTAGGTTGAAGCATTCGTTTGCAGTAACAGTTTGAATTTTTAGGTTTCACTCTGTTTTCTCTTATATTGACAGATGTAGTTCGAACTCTAAATCAAACACGGTTTATGCTAGCTTGTTGAAACTTGACACAATACAGTAGTTCTACGTTATATCTCTAAGGTTTTTTCGTCTTGATGTAGCCTTAAGCAGAGACTGGAGAATAACTCATTCAATGAAAGGCGTTGTTAGGCTGCCAAAAAACTACAGTCTCCTGAAATCACAGCATATATTTTTTCTTCCGACCTTCGTGATACTTTCAAGTAATGAGCAGTACACAAATCAAACACGGATGCCCAAGTTTCGTTCTCCTAGGTTGAAGCATTCGTTTGCAGTAACAGTTTGAATTTTTAGATTTCACTCTGTTTTCTCCTATATTGACAGATGCAGTTCGAACTCTAAATCAACACGGTTTGTGCTAGCTTCTTGAAACTTGACACAATACAGTAGTTCTACGTTCTATCTGTACGGTTTGTTTCCTCTTGATGTAGCCTTAAGCAGAAACTGAATAATAACTCATTCAATGAATGGCGTTGTTAGGCTGCCAAAAAACTACAGTCTCCTGAAATGACAACATATATTTCTTCTTCCGACCTTCATGATACTTTCAAGTAATGAGCAGTACACCAATCAAACGTGGATGCCCTAGTTTCGTTCTTCTAGGTTGAAGCATTCGTTTGCAGTAACAGTTTGAATTTTTAGGTTTCACTCTGTTTTCTCCTATATTGACAGATGCAGTTCGAACTCTAAATCAAACACAGTTTGTGCTAGCTTCTTGAAACTTGACACAATACAGTAGTTCTACGTTCTATCTCTAAGTTTTGTTTCCTCTTGATGTAGCCTAATGCAGGGACTGCGAATAACACTTATATGGAAAGGGGTTGCCAAACTTCCAAACACTAGAGTCTCCTGAAATCTCAACATATATTTTTTCATCCAATCTTCATGATACATTCACGTAATGATCAGTACACCAATCCCACTTGGATGCCCAAGTTTAGTTCTCCTTGATTGAAGCATTCGTTTCCAGGAACAGTTTGAATTTTTAGGTTTCACTCTGTTTTCTCCTATATTGACAGATGCAGTTCGAACTCTAAATCAACACAGTTTGTGCTAGCTTCTTGAAACTTGACACAATACAGTAGTTCTACGTTCTATCTGTACGGTTTGTTTCCTCTTGATGTAGCCTTAAGCAGAGACTGGAGAATAACTCATTGAATGAAAGGCGTTGTTAGGCTGCCAAAAAACTACAGTCTCCTGAAATCACAGCATATATTTTTTCTTCCGACCTTCGTGATACTTTCAAGTAATGAGCAGTACACCAATCAAACTTGGATGCCCAAGTTTCGTTCTCCTAGGTTGAAGCATTCGTTTGCAGTAACAGTTTGAATTTTTAGGTTTCACTCTGTTTTCTCTTATATTGACAGATGTAGTTCGAACTCTAAATCAAACACGGTTTATGCTAGCTTGTTGAAACTTGACACAATACAGTAGTTCTACGTTCTATCTCTAAGGTTTGTTTCGTCTTGATGTAGCCTTAAGCAGAGACTGGAGAATAACTCATTCAATGAAAGGCGTTGTTAGGCTGCCAAAAAACTACAGTCTCCTGAAATCACAGCATATATTTTTTATTCCGACCTTCGTGATACTTTCAAGTAATGAGCAGTACACAAATCAAACACGGATGCCCAAGTTTCGTTCTCCTAGGTTGAAGCATTCGTTTGCAGTAACAGTTTGAATTTTTAGGTTTCACTCTGTTTTCTCCTATATTGACAGATGCAGTTCGAACTCTAAATCAAACACAGTTTGTGCTAGCTTCTTGAAACTTGACACAATACAGTAGTTCTACGTTCTACCTCTAAGTTTTGTTTCCTCTTGATGTAGCCTAATGCAGGGACTGCGAATAACACTTATATGGAAAGGGGTTGCCAAACTTCCAAACACTAGAGTCTCCTGAAATCTCAACATATATTTTTTCATCCAATATTCATGATACATTCACGTAATGATCAGTACACCAATCCCACTTGGATGCCCAAGTTTAGTTCTCCTTGATTGAAGCATTCGTTTACAGGAACAGTTTGAATTTTTAGGTTTCACTCTGTTTTCTCCTATATTGACAGATGCAGTTCTAACTCTAAATCAACACGGTTTGTGCTAGCTTCTTGAAACTTGACACAATACAGTAGTTCTACGTTCTATCTGTACGGTTTGTTTCCTCTTGATGTAGCCTTAAGCAGAGACTGGAGAATAACTCATTCAATGAATGGCGTTGTTAGGCTGCCAAAAAACTACAGTATCCTGAAATGACAACATATATTTCTTCTTCCGACCTTCATGATACTTTCAAGTAATGAGCAGTACACCAATCAAACTTGGATGCCCAAGTTTCGTTCTCCTAGGTTGAAGCATTCGTTTGCAGTAACAGTTTGAATTTTTAGGTTTCACTCTGTTTTCTCTTATATTGACAGATGTAGTTCGAACTCTAAATCAAACACGGTTTATGCTAGCTTGTTGAAACTTGACACAATACAGTAGTTCTACGTTCTATCTCTAAGGTTTGTTTCGTCTTGATGTAGCCTTAAGCAGAGACTGGAGAATAACTCATTGAATGAAAGGCGTGGTTAGGCTGCCAAAAAACTACAGTCTCCTGAAATCACAGCATATATTTTTTCTTCCGACCTTCGTGATACTTTCAAGTAATGAGCAGTACACCAATCAAACTTGGATGCCCAAGTTTCGTTCTCCTAGGTTGAAGCATTCGTTTGCAGTAACAGTTTGAATTTTTAGGTTTCACTCTGTTTTCTCTTATATTGACAGATGTAGTTCGAACTCTAAATCAAACACGGTTTATGCTAGCTTGTTGAAACTTGACACAATACAGTAGTTCTACGTTCTATCTCTAAGGTTTGTTTCGTCTTGATGTAGCCTTAAGCAGAGACTGGAGAATAACTCATTCAATGAAAGGCGTTGTTAGGCTGCCAAAAAACTACAGTCTCCTGAAATCACAGCATATATTTTTTCTTCCGACCTTCGTGATACTTTCAAGTAATGAGCAGTACACAAATCAAACACGGATGCCCAAGTTTCGTTCTCCTAGGTTGAAGCATTCGTTTGCAGTAACAGTTTGAATTTTTAGGTTTCACTCTGTTTTCTCCTATATTGACAGATGCAGTTCGAACTCTAAATCAAACACAGTTTGTGCTAGCTTCTTGAAACTTGACACAATACAGTAGTTCTACGTTCTATCTCTAAGTTTTGTTTCCTCTTGATGTAGCCTAATGCAGGGACTGCGAATAACACTTATATGGAAAGGGGTTGCCAAACTTCCAAACACTAGAGTCTCCTGAAATCTCAACATATATTTTTTCATCCAATATTCATGATACATTCACGTAATGATCAGTACACCAATCCCACTTGGATGCCCAAGTTTAGTTCTCCTTGATTGAAGCATTCGTTTACAGGAACAGTTTGAATTTTTAGGTTTCACTCTGTTTTCTCCTATATTGACAGATGCAGTTCTAACTCTAAATCAACACGGTTTGTGCTAGCTTCTTGAAACTTGACACAATACAGTAGTTCTACGTTCTATCTGTACGGTTTGTTTCCTCTTGATGTAGCCTTAAGCAGAAACTGGAGAATAACTCATTCAATGAATGGCGTTGTTAGGCTGCCAAAAAACTACAGTATCCTGAAATGACAACATATATTTCTTCTTCCGACCTTCATGATACTTTCAAGTAATGAGCAGTACACCAATCAAACTTGGATGCCCAAGTTTCGTTCTCCTAGGTTGAAGCATTCGTTTGCAGTAACAGTTTGAATTTTTAGGTTTTACTCTGTTTTCTCCTATATTGACAGATGCAGTCCGAACTCTAAATCAAACACAGTTTGTGCTAGCTTCTTGAAACTTGACACAATACAGTAGTTCTACGTTCTATCTCTAAGGTTTTTTCGTCTTGATGTAGCCTTAAGCAGAGACTGGAGAATAACTCATTCAATGAAAGGCGTTGTTAGGCTGCCAAAAAACTACAGTCTCCTGAAATCACAGCATACATTTTTTCTTCCGACCTTCGTGATACTTTCAAGTAATGAGCAGTACACAAATCAAACACGGATGCCCAAGTTTCGTTCTCCTAGGTAGAAGCATTCGTTTGCAGTAACAGTTTGAATTTTTAGATTTCACTCTGTTTTCTCCTATATTGACAGATGCAGTTCGAACTCTAAAACAAACACAGTTTGTGCTAGCTTCTTGAAACTTGACACAATACAGTAGTTCTACGTTCTATCTCGAAGTTTTGTTTCCTCTTGATGTAGCCTAATGCAGGGACTGCGAATAACACTTATATGGAAAGGGGTTGCCAAACTTCCAAACACTAGAGTCTCCTGAAATCTCAACATATATTTTTTCATCCAATCTTCATGATACATTCACGTAATGATCAGTACACCAATCCCACTTGGATGCCCAAGTTTAGTTCTCCTTGATTGAAGCATTCGTTTCCAGGAACAGTTTGAATTTTTAGGTTTCACTCTGTTTTCTCCTATATTGACAGATGCAGTTCGAACTCTAAATCAACACGGTTTGTGCTAGCTTCTTGAAACTTGACACAATACAGTAGTTCTACGTTCTATCTGTACGGTTTGTTTCCTCTTGATGTAGCCTTAAGCAGAAACTGGATAATAACTCATTCAATGAATGGCGTTGTTAGGCTGCCAAAAAACTACAGTCTCCTGAAATGACAACATATATTTCTTCTTCCGACCTTCATGATACTTTCAAGTAATGAGCAGTACACCAATCAAACTTGGATGCCCAAGTTTCGTTCTCCTAGGTTGAAGCATTCGTTTGCAGTAACAGTTTGAATTTTTAGGTTTCACTCTGTTTTCTCTTATATTGACAGATGTAGTTCGAACTCTAAATCAAACACGGTTTATGCTAGCTTGTTGAAACTTGACACAATACAGTAGTTCTACGTTCTATCTCTAAGGTTTGTTTCCTCTTGATGTAGCCTTAAGCAGAGACTGGAGAATAACTCATTCAATGAAAGGCGTTGTTAGGCTCCCATAAAACTACAGTCTCCTGAAATCACAACACATATTTTTTGTTCCGACCTTCATGATACTTTCAAGTAATGAGCAGTACACCAATCAAACTTGGATGCCCAAGTTTCGTTCTCCTAGGTTGAAGCATTCGTTTGCAGTAACAGTTTGAATTTTTAGGTTTTACTCTGTTTTCTCCTATATTGACAGATGCAGTCCGAACTCTAAATCAAACACAGTTTGTGCTAGCTTCTTGAAACTTGACACAATACAGTAGTTCTACGTTCTATCTCTAAGTTTTTTTTCCTCTTGATGTAGCCTAATGCAGGGACTGCGAATAACACTTATATGGAAAGGGGTTGCCAAACTTCCAAACACTAGCGTCTCCTGAAATCTCAACATATATTTTTTCATCCAATCTTCATGATACATTCACGTAATGATCAGTACACCAATCCCACTTGGATGCCCAAGTTTAGTTCTCCTTGATTGAAGCATTCGTTTGCAGTAACAGTTTGAATTTTTAGGTTTCACTCTGTTTTCTCCTATATTGACAGATGCAGTTCGAACTCTAAATCAACACGGTTTGTGCTAGCTTCTTGAAACTTGACACAATACAGTAGTTCTACGTTCTATCTCTAAGTTTTGTTTCCTCTTGATGTAGCCTAATGCAGGGACTGCGAATAACACTTATATGGAAAGGGGTTGCCAAACTTCCAAACACTAGAGTCTCCTGAAATCTCAACATATATTTTTTCATCCAATATTCATGATACATTCACGTAATGATCAGTACACCAATCCCACTTGGATGACCAAGTTTAGTTCTCCTTGATTGAAGCATTCGTTTACAGGAACAGTTTGAATTTTTAGGTTTCACTCTGTTTTCTCCTATATTGACAGATGCAGTTCTAACTCTAAATCAACACGGTTTGTGCTAGCTTCTTGAAACTTGACACAATACAGTAGTTCTACGTTCTATCTGTACGGTTTGTTTCCTCTTGATGTAGCCTTAAGCAGAAACTGGATAATAACTCATTCAATGAATGGCGTTGTTAGGCTGCCAAAAAACTACAGTCTCCTGAAATGACAACATATATTTCTTCTTCCGACCTTCATGATACTTTCAAGTAATGAGCAGTACACCAATCAAACTTGGATGCCCAAGTTTCGTTCTCCTAGGTTGAAGCATTCGTTTGCAGTAACAGTTTGAATTTTTAGGTTTCACTCTGTTTTCTCTTATATTGACAGATGTAGTTCGAACTCTAAATCAAACACGGTTTATGCTAGCTTGTTGAAACTTGACACAATACAGTAGTTCTACGTTCTATCTCTAAGGTTTGTTTCGTCTTGATGTAGCCTTAAGCAGAGACTGGAGAATAACTCATTCAATGAAAGGCGTTGTTAGGCTGCCAAAAAACTACAGTCTCCTGAAATCACAGCATATATTTTTTCTTCCGACCTTCATGATACTTTCAAGTAATGAGCAGTACACAAATCAAACTTGGATGCCCAAGTTTCGTTCTCCTAGGTTGAAGCATTCGTTTGCAGTAACAGTTTGAATTTTTAGGTTTCACTCTGTTTTCTCCTATATTGACAGATGCAGTTCGAACTCTAAAACAAAAACAGTTTGTGCTAGCTTCTTGAAACTTGACACAATACAGTAGTTCTACGTTCTATCTCGAAGTTTTGTTTCCTCTTGATGTAGCCTAATGCAGGGATTGCGAATAACACTTATATGGAAAGGGGTTGCCAAACTTCCAAACACTAGAGTCTCCTGAAATCTCAACATATATTTTTTCATCCAATCTTCATGATACATTCACGTAATGATCAGTACACCAATCCCACTTGGATGCCCAAGTTTAGTTCTCCTTGATTGAAGCATTCGTTTCCAGGAACAGTTTGAATTTTTAGGTTTCACTCTGTTTTCTCCTATATTGACAGATGCAGTTCGAACTCTAAATCAACACGGTTTGTGCTAGCTTCTTGAAACTTGACACAATACAGTAGTTCTACGTTCTATCTGTACGGTTTGTTTCCTCTTGATGTAGCCTTAAGCAGAAACTGGATAATAACTCATTCAATGAATGGCGTTGTTAGGCTGCCAAAAAACTACAGTCTCCTGAAATGACAACATATATTTCTTCTTCCGACCTTCATGATACTTTCAAGTAATGAGCAGTACACCAATCAAACTTGGATGCCCAAGTTTCGTTCTCCTAGGTTGAAGCATTCGTTTGCAGTAACAGTTTGAATTTTTAGGTTTCACTCTGTTTTCTCTTATATTGACAGATGTAGTTCGAACTCTAAATCAAACACGGTTTATGCTAGCTTGTTGAAACTTGACACAATACAGTAGTTCTACGTTCTATCTCTAAGGTTTGTTTCGTCTTGATGTAGCCTTAAGCAGAGACTGGAGAATAACTCATTCAATGAAAGGCGTTGTTAGGCTGCCACAAAACTACAGTCTCCTGAAATCACAACACATATTTTTTCTTCCGACCTTCATGATACTTTCAAGTAATGAGCAGTACACCAATCAAACGTGGATGCCCTAGTTTCGTTCTTCTAGGTTGAAGCATTCGTTTGCAGTAACAGTTTGAATTTTTAGGTTTCACTCTGTTTTCTCCTATATTGACAGAGGCAGTTCTAACTCTAAATCAACACGGTTTGTGCTAGCTTCTTGAAACTTGACACAATACAGTAGTTCTACGTTCTATCTGTACGGTTTGTTTCCTCTTGATTTAGCCTTAAGCAGAGACTGGAGAATAACTCATTCAATGAATGGCGTTGTTAGGCTGCCAAAAAACTACAGTCTCCTGAAATGACAACATATATTTTTTCTTCCGACCTTCATGATACTTTCAAGTAATGAGCAGTACACCAATCAAACTTGGATGCCCAAGTTTCGTTCTCCTAGGTTGAAGCATTCGTTTGCAGTAACAGTTTGAATTTTTAGGTTTCACTCTGTTTTCTCCTATATTGACAGATGTAGTTAGAACTCTAAATCAACACGGTTTGTGCTAGCTTCTTGAAACTTGACACAATACAGTAGTTCTACGTTCTATCTGTACGGTTTGTTTCCTCTTGATGTAGCCTTAAGCAGAAACTGGATAATAACTCATTCAATGAATGGCGTTGTTAGGCTGCCAAAAAACTACAGTCTCCTGAAATGACAACATATATTTCTTCTTCCGACCTTCATGATACTTTCAAGTAATGAGCAGTACACCAATCAAACTTGGATGCCCAAGTTTCGTTCTCCTAGGTTGAAGCATTCGTTTGCAGTAACAGTTTGAATTTTTAGGTTTCACTCTGTTTTCTCTTATATTGACAGATGTAGTTCGAACTCTAAATCAAACACGGTTTATGCTAGCTTGTTGAAACTTGACACAATACAGTAGTTCTACGTTCTATCTCTAAGGTTTGTTTCGTCTTGATGTAGCCTTAAGCAGAGACTGGAGAATAACTCATTCAATGAAAGGCGTTGTTAGGCTGCCAAAAAACTACAGTCTCCTGAAATCACAGCATATATTTTTTCTTCCGACCTTCATGATACTTTCAAGTAATGAGCAGTACACAAATCAAACTTGGATGCCCAAGTTTCGTTCTCCTAGGTTGAAGCATTCGTTTGCAAGAACAATTTGAATTTTTACGTTTCAATCTGTTTTCTCCTATATTGACACATGCAGTTAGAACTCTAAATCAATACGGTTTGTGCTAGCTTCTTGAAACTTGACACAATACAGTATTTCTACGTTCTATCTCTAAGTTTTGTTTCCTCTTGATGTAGCCTAATGCAGGGACTGCGAATAACACTTATATGGAAAGGGGTTGCCAAACTTCCAAACACTAGAGTCTCCTGAAATCTCAACATATATTTTTTCATCCAATCTTCATGATACATTCACGTAATGATCAGTACACCAATCCCACTTGGATGCCCAAGTTTAGTTCTCCTTGATTGAAGCATTCGTTTACAGGAACAGTTTGAATTTTTAGGTTTCACTCTGTTTTCTCCTATATTGACAGATGCAGTTCGAACTCTAAATCAACACGGTTTGTGCTAGCTTCTTGAAACTTGACACAATACAGTAGTTCTACGTTCTCTCTCTAAGGTTTGTTTCCTCTTGATGTAGCCTTAAGCAAAGACTGGCGAATAACTCATTCAATGAAATGCGTTGCTGGGTTGCCAAAAAACTACAGTCTCCTGTAATTTCAACATATATTTTTTCTTCCGACCTGCATGATACTTTCAAGTAATGAGCTGTACACCAATCAAACTTGGATGCCCTAGTTTCGTTCTCCTAGGTTGAAGCATTCGTTTGCAAGAACAATTTGAATTTTTACGTTTCAATTTGTTTTCTCCTATATTGACACATGCAGTTAGAACTCTAAATCAACACGGTTTGTGCTAGCTTCTTGAAACTTGACACAATACAGTAGTTCTACGTTCTATCTCGAAGGTTTGATTCCTCTTGATGTAGCCTTAAGCAGAGACTGGAGAATAACTCATTCAATGAAAGGCGTTGTTAGGCTCCCACAAAACTACCGTCTCCTGAAATCACAACACATATTTTTTCTTCCGACCTTCATGATACTTTCAAGTAATGAGCAGTACACCAATCAAACTTGGATGCCCAAGTTTCGTTCTCCTAGGTTGAAGCATTCGTTTGCAGTAACAGTTTGAATTTTTAGGTTTTACTCTGTTTTCTCCTATATTGACAGATGCAGTCCGAACTCTAAATCAAACACAGTTTGTGCTAGCTTCTTGAAACTTGACACAATACAGTAGTTCTACGTTCTATCTCTAAGTTTTGTTTCCTCTTGATGTAGCCTAATGCAGGGACTGCGAATAACACTTATATGGAAAGGGGTTTGCCAAACTTCCAAACACTAGCGTCTCCTGAAATCTCAACATATATTTTTTCATCCAATCTTCATGATACATTCACGTAATGATCAGTACACCAATCCCACTTGGATGCCCAAGTTTAGTTCTCCTTGATTGAAGCATTCGTTTCCAGGAACAGTTTGAATTTTTAGGTTTCACTCTGTTTTCTCCTATATTGACAGATGCAGTTCGAACTCTAAATCAACACGGTTTGTGCTAGCTTCTTGAAACTTGACACAATACAGTAGTTCTACGTTCTATCTCTAAGGTTTGTTTCCTCTTGATGTAGCCTTAAGCAGAGACTGGAGAATAACTCATTCAATGAAAGGCGTTGTTAGGCTGCCACAAAACTACAGTCTCCTGAAATCAAAACACATATTTTTTCTTCCGACCTTCATGATACTTTCAAGTAATGAGCAGTAGACCAATCAAACTTGGATGCCCTAGTTTCGTTCTTCTAGGTTGAAGCATTCGTTTGCAGTAACAGTTTGAATTTTTAGGTTTCACTCTGTTTTCTCCTATATTGACAGATGCAGTTCTAACTCTAAATCAACACGGTTTGTGCTAGCTTCTTGAAACTTGACACAATACAGTAGTTCTACGTTCTATCTGTACGGTTTGTTTCCTCTTGATGTAGCCTTAAGCAGAAACTGGAGAATAACTCATTCAATGAATGGCGTTGTTAGGCTGCCAAAAAACTACAGTCTCCTGAAATGACAACATATATTTCTTCTTCCGACCTTCATGATACTTTCAAGTAATGAGCAGTACACCAATCAAACTTGGATGCCCAAGTTTCGTTCTCCTAGGTTGAAGCATTCGTTTGCAGTAACAGTTTGAATTTTTAGGTTTCACTCTGTTTTCTCTTATATTGACAGATGTAGTTCGAACTCTAAATCAAACACGGTTTATGCTAGCTTGTTGAAACTTGACACAATAGAGTAGTTCTACGTTCTATCTCTAAGGTTTGTTTCGTCTTGATGTAGCCTTAAGCAGAGACTGGAGAATAACTCATTCAATGAAAGGCGTTGTTAGGCTGCCAAAAAACTACAGTCTCCTGAAATCACAGCATATATTTTTTCTTCCGACCTTCATGATACTTTCAAGTAATGAGCAGTACACAAATCAAACTTGGATGCCCAAGTTTCGTTCTCCTAGGTTGAAGCATTCGTTTGCAAGAACAATTTGAATTTTTACGTTTCAATCTGTTTTCTCCTATATTGACACATGCAGTTAGAACTCTAAATCAATACGGTTTGTGCTAGCTTCTTGAAACTTGACACAATACAGTATTTCTACGTTCTATCTCTAAGTTTTGTTTCCTCTTGATGTAGCCTAATGCAGGGACTGCGAATAACACTTATATGGAAAGGGGTTGCCAAACTTCCAAACACTAGAGTCTCCTGAAATCTCAACATATATTTTTTCATCCAATCTTCATGATACATTCACGTAATGATCAGTACACCAATCCCACTTGGATGCCCAAGTTTAGTTCTCCTTGATTGAAGCATTCGTTTACAGGAACAGTTTGAATTTTTAGGTTTCACTCTGTTTTCTCCTATATTGACAGATGCAGTTCGAACTCTAAATCAACACGGTTTGTGCTAGCTTCTTGAAACTTGACACAATACAGTAGTTCTACGTTCTCTCTCTAAGGTTTGTTTCCTCTTGATGTAGCCTTAAGCAAAGACTGGCGAATAACTCATTCAATGAAATGCGTTGCTGGGTTGCCAAAAAACTACAGTCTCCTGTAATCTCAACATATATTTTTTCTTCCGACCTGCATGATACTTTCAAGTAATGAGCTGTACACCAATCAAACTTGGATGCCCTAGTTTCGTTCTCCTAGGTTGAAGCATTCGTTTGCAAGAACAATTTGAATTTTTACGTTTCAATTTGTTTTCTCCTATATTGACACATGCAGTTAGAACTCTAAATCAACACGGTTTGTGCTAGCTTCTTGAAACTTGACACAATACAGTAGTTCTACGTTCTATCTCGAAGGTTTGATTCCTCTTGATGTAGCCTTAAGCAGAGACTGGAGAATAACTCATTCAATGAAAGGCGTTGTTAGGCTCCCACAAAACTACCGTCTCCTGAAATCACAACACATATTTTTTCTTCCGACCTTCATGATACTTTCAAGTAATGAGCAGTACACCAATCAAACTTGGATGCCCAAGTTTCGTTCTCCTAGGTTGAAGCATTCGTTTGCAGTAACAGTTTGAATTTTTAGGTTTTACTCTGTTTTCTCCTATATTGACAGATGCAGTCCGAACTCTAAATCAAACACAGTTTGTGCTAGCTTCTTGAAACTTGACACAATACAGTAGTTCTACGTTCTATCTCTAAGTTTTGTTTCCTCTTGATGTAGCCTAATGCAGGGACTGCGAATAACACTTATATGGAAAGGGGTTTGCCAAACTTCCAAACACTAGCGTCTCCTGAAATCTCAACATATATTTTTTCATCCAATCTTCATGATACATTCACGTAATGATCAGTACACCAATCCCACTTGGATGCCCAAGTTTAGTTCTCCTTGATTGAAGCATTCGTTTCCAGGAACAGTTTGAATTTTTAGGTTTCACTCTGTTTTCTCCTATATTGACAGATGCAGTTCGAACTCTAAATCAACACGGTTTGTGCTAGCTTCTTGAAACTTGACACAATACAGTAGTTCTACGTTCTATCTCTAAGGTTTGTTTCCTCTTGATGTAGCCTTAAGCAGAGACTGGAGAATAACTCATTCAATGAAAGGCGTTGTTAGGCTGCCACAAAACTACAGTCTCCTGAAATCAAAACACATATTTTTTCTTCCGACCTTCATGATACTTTCAAGTAATGAGCAGTAGACCAATCAAACTTGGATGCCCTAGTTTCGTTCTTCTAGGTTGAAGCATTCGTTTGCAGTAACAGTTTGAATTTTTAGGTTTCACTCTGTTTTCTCCTATATTGACAGATGCAGTTCTAACTCTAAATCAACACGGTTTGTGCTAGCTTCTTGAAACTTGACACAATACAGTAGTTCTACGTTCTATCTGTACGGTTTGTTTCCTCTTGATGTAGCCTTAAGCAGAAACTGGAGAATAACTCATTCAATGAATGGCGTTGTTAGGCTGCCAAAAAACTACAGTCTCCTGAAATGACAACATATATTTCTTCTTCCGACCTTCATGATACTTTCAAGTAATGAGCAGTACACCAATCAAACTTGGATGCCCAAGTTTCGTTCTCCTAGGTTGAAGCATTCGTTTGCAGTAACAGTTTGAATTTTTAGGTTTCACTCTGTTTTCTCTTATATTGACAGATGTAGTTCGAACTCTAAATCAAACACGGTTTATGCTAGCTTGTTGAAACTTGACACAATACAGTAGTTCTACGTTCTATCTCTAAGGTTTGTTTCGTCTTGATGTAGCCTTAAGCAGAGACTGGAGAATAACTCATTCAATGAAAGGCGTTGTTAGGCTGCCAAAAAACTACAGTCTCCTGAAATCACAGCATATATTTTTTCTTCCGACCTTCATGATACTTTCAAGTAATGAGCAGTACACAAATCAAACTTGGATGCCCAAGTTTCGTTCTCCTAGGTTGAAGCATTCGTTTGCAAGAACAATTTGAATTTTTACGTTTCAATCTGTTTTCTCCTATATTGACACATGCAGTTAGAACTCTAAATCAATACGGTTTGTGCTAGCTTCTTGAAACTTGACACAATACAGTATTTCTACGTTCTATCTCTAAGTTTTGTTTCCTCTTGATGTAGCCTAATGCAGGGACTGCGAATAACACTTATATGGAAAGGGGTTGCCAAACTTCCAAACACTAGAGTCTCCTGAAATCTCAACATATATTTTTTCATCCAATCTTCATGATACATTCACGTAATGATCAGTACACCAATCCCACTTGGATGCCCAAGTTTAGTTCTCCTTGATTGAAGCATTCGTTTACAGGAACAGTTTGAATTTTTAGGTTTCACTCTGTTTTCTCCTATATTGACAGATGCAGTTCGAACTCTAAATCAACACGGTATGTGCTAGCTTCTTGAAACTTGACACAATACAGTAGTTCTACGTTCTCTCTCTAAGGTTTGTTTCCTCTTGATGTAGCCTTAAGCAAAGACTGGCGAATAACTCATTCAATGAAATGCGTTGCTGGGTTGCCAAAAAACTACAGTCTCCTGTAATCTCAACATATATTTTTTCTTCCGACCTGCATGATACTTTCAAGTAATGAGCTGTACACCAATCAAACTTGGATGCCCTAGTTTCGTTCTCCTAGGTTGAAGCATTCGTTTGCAAGAACAATTTGAATTTTTACGTTTCAATTTGTTTTCTCCTATATTGACACATGCAGTTAGAACTCTAAATCAACACGGTTTGTGCTAGCTTCTTGAAACTTGACACAATACAGTAGTTCTACGTTCTATCTCGAAGGTTTGATTCCTCTTGATGTAGCCTTAAGCAGAGACTGGAGAATAACTCATTCAATGAAAGGCGTTGTTAGGCTCCCACAAAACTACCGTCTCCTGAAATCACAACACATATTTTTTCTTCCGACCTTCATGATACTTTCAAGTAATGAGCAGTACACCAATCAAACTTGGATGCCCAAGTTTCGTTCTCCTAGGTTGAAGCATTCGTTTGCAGTAACAGTTTGAATTTTTAGGTTTTACTCTGTTTTCTCCTATATTGACAGATGCAGTCCGAACTCTAAATCAAACACAGTTTGTGCTAGCTTCTTGAAACTTGACACAATACAGTAGTTCTACGTTCTATCTCTAAGTTTTGTTTCCTCTTGATGTAGCCTAATGCAGGGACTGCGAATAACACTTATATGGAAAGGGGTTGCCAAACTTCCAAACACTAGCGTCTCCTGAAATCTCAACATATATTTTTTCATCCAATCTTCATGATACATTCACGTAATGATCAGTACACCAATCCCACTTGGATGCCCAAGTTTAGTTCTCCTTGATTGAAGCATTCGTTTCCAGGAACAGTTTGAATTTTTAGGTTTCACTCTGTTTTCTCCTATATTGACAGATGCAGTTCGAACTCTAAATCAACACGGTTTGTGCTAGCTTCTTGAAACTTGACACAATACAGTAGTTCTACGTTCTATCTCTAAGGTTTGTTTCCTCTTGATGTAGCCTTAAGCAGAGACTGGAGAATAACTCATTCAATGAAAGGCGTTGTTAGGCTGCCACAAAACTACAGTCTCCTGAAATCAAAACACATATTTTTTCTTCCGACCTTCATGATACTTTCAAGTAATGAGCAGTAGACCAATCAAACTTGGATGCCCTAGTTTCGTTCTTCTAGGTTGAAGCATTCGTTTGCAGTAACAGTTTGAATTTTTAGGTTTCACTCTGTTTTCTCCTATATTGACAGATGCAGTTCTAACTCTAAATCAACACGGTTTGTGCTAGCTTCTTGAAACTTGACACAATACAGTAGTTCTACGTTCTATCTGTACGGTTTGTTTCCTCTTGATGTAGCCTTAAGCAGAAACTGGAGAATAACTCATTCAATGAATGGCGTTGTTAGGCTGCCAAAAAACTACAGTCTCCTGAAATGACAACATATATTTCTTCTTCCGACCTTCATGATACTTTCAAGTAATGAGCAGTACACCAATCAAACTTGGATGCCCAAGTTTCGTTCTCCTAGGTTGAAGCATTCGTTTGCAGTAACAGTTTGAATTTTTAGGTTTCACTCTGTTTTCTCCTATATTGACAGATGCAGTTCGAACTCTAAATCAACACGGTTTGTGCTAGCTTCTTGAAACTTGACACAATACAGTAGTTCTACGTTCTATCTCTAAGGTTTGTTTCCTCTTGATGTAGCCTTAAGCAGAGACTGGAGAATAACTCATTCAATGAAAGGCGTTGTTAGGCTGCCAAAAAACTACAGTCTCCTGAAATCACAACATATATTTTTTCTTCCGACCTTCATGATACTTTCAAGTAATGAGCAGTACACCAATCAAACTTGGATGCCCAAGTTTCGTTCTCCTAGGTTGAAGCATTCGTTTGCAGTAACAGTTTGAATTTTTAGGTTTCACTCTGTTTTCTCTTATATTGACAGATGTAGTTCGAACTCTAAATCAAACACGGTTTATGCTAGCTTGTTGAAACTTGACACAATACAGTAGTTCTACGTTCTATCTCTAAGGTTTGTTTCGTCTTGATGTAGCCTTAAGCAGAGACTGGAGAATAACTCATTCAATGAAAGGCGTTGTTAGGCTCCCACAAAACTACAGTCTCCTGAAATCACAGCATATATTTTTTCTTCCGACCTTCGTGATACTTTCAAGTAATGAGCAGTACACAAATCAAACTTGGATGCCCAAGTTTCGTTCTCCTAGGTTGAAGCATTCGTTTGCAGTAACAGTTTGAATTTTTAGGTTTCACTCTGTTTTCTCCTATATTGACAGATGCAGTTCGAACTCTAAATCAAACACAGTTTGTGCTAGCTTCTTGAAACTTGACACAATACAGTAGTTCTACGTTCTATCTCTAAGTTTTGTTTCCTCTTGATGTAGCCTAATGCAGGGACTGCGAATAACACTTATATGGAAAGGGGTTGCCAAACTTCCAAACACTAGAGTCTCCTGAAATCTCAACATATATTTTTTCATCCAATCTTCATGATACATTCACGTAATGATCAGTACACCAATCCCACTTGGATGCCCAAGTTTAGTTCTCCTTGATTGAAGCATTCGTTTCCAGGAACAGTTTGAATTTTTAGGTTTCACTCTGTTTTCTCCTATATTGACAGATGCAGTTCGAACTCTAAATCAACACGGTTTGTGCTAGCTTCTTGAAACTTGACACAATACAGTAGTTCTACGTTCTATCTGTACGGTTTGTTTCCTCTTGATGTAGCCTTAAGCAGAAACTGGAGAATAACTCATTCAATGAATGGCGTTGTTAGGCTGCCAAAAAACTACAGTATCCTGAAATGACAACATATATTTCTTCTTCCGACCTTCATGATACTTTCAAGTAATGAGCAGTACACCAATCAAACTTGGATGCCCAAGTTTCGTTCTCCTAGGTTGAAGCATTCGTTTGCAGTAACAGTTTGAATTTTTAGGTTTCACTCTGTTTTCTCTTATATTGACAGATGTAGTTCGAACTCTAAATCAAACACGGTTTATGCTAGCTTGTTGAAACTTGACACAATACAGTAGTTCTACGTTCTATCTCTAAGGTTTTTTCGTCTTGATGTAGCCTTAAGCAGAGACTGGAGAATAACTCATTCAATGAAAGGCGTTGTTAGGCTGCCAAAAAACTACAGTCTCCTGAAATCACAGCATACATTTTTTCTTCCGACCTTCGTGATACTTTCAAGTAATGAGCAGTACACAAATCAAACACGGATGCCCAAGTTTCGTTCTCCTAGGTAGAAGCATTCGTTTGCAGTAACAGTTTGAATTTTTAGATTTCACTCTGTTTTCTCCTATATTGACAGATGCAGTTCGAACTCTAAAACAAACACAGTTTGTGCTAGCTTCTTGAAACTTGACACAATACAGTAGTTCTACGTTCTATCTCGAAGTTTTGTTTCCTCTTGATGTAGCCTAATGCAGGACTGCGAATAACACTTATATGGAAAGGGGTTGCCAAACTTCCAAACACTAGAGTCTCCTGAAATCTCAACATATATTTTTTCATCCAATCTTCATGATACATTCACGTAATGATCAGTACACCAATCCCACTTGGATGCCCAAGTTTAGTTCTCCTTGATTGAAGCATTCGTTTCCAGGAACAGTTTGAATTTTTAGGTTTCACTCTGTTTTCTCCTATATTGACAGATGCAGTTCGAACTCTAAATCAACACGGTTTGTGCTAGCTTCTTGAAACTTGACACAATACAGTAGTTCTACGTTCTATCTGTACGGTTTGTTTCCTCTTGATGTAGCCTTAAGCAGAAACTGGATAATAACTCATTCAATGAATGGCGTTGTTAGGCTGCCAAAAAACTACAGTCTCCTGAAATGACAACATATATTTCTTCTTCCGACCTTC
>NW_027515069.1:0-95946 GCF_048772815.1 Callospermophilus lateralis | reverse complement strand
TGTCGAAGAGAACATCCAGTCAAAAAGGGATAGTCAGTAGGATTAGGAAAATAGTAGGTTTAGGTTGAAGAGTGAGTCTTTGAGTTGGAAATATAGTTCTTTAGCAATAGGGTTTCGTTTAGAGACTGAATGAAAATATCAGCACATATGAAGAGTCAGTCACAATGATGAACTGGGGAAAATATGTAGGAAAGCAGATATAAAATAGAGACATTAGGAAATCAGGCAAAGTATAAAGTGAGTAACAGGATTAGACATTTTCAACAGGGTTGAGGTTGAATATATGATATTAGAAGAAACAAATATGTAGTCACCAATAGGATTGAAATTTGAGAGCATTAGGCGACCTGGACATGGATGGTTTTAGTAATATATATTCACGTTCAATTTAGGTTTTGGTACAATCATAAGTGTTACCTTTACATTTGTGTCCAGAATATTACTGTGATAAAAATGTATATGTAGATCAGGTGATATGAGTATTTCTTCCACCATTATGGGGAGCAATATTTTTACAACCTATAAATTAGTATTGGGGAAAAAAATAGGTGTACCCTGTTTTGATGAATATAGAGATGATGAATGAATAGACCAAACTGTGAATAAATAATATAACTGGACCCAACATTAGAAATTGGAATTGGAATAAATTGATATCTGAAAATATACAGGAAATCTTATATTGATATTGGCATACATACATTCATTACAACCAGTTGTACATCTAATGGTAATATTAGTGTTACGGTTGATCATGAAGAGTGTGTGAGTTTTGCTTCAAAATTGATTATGCAAATCGGAAATAATGTGTTTGCAAAGAAGTCTCATGAAAGACCAGTCAAGAAACATGGAGGAATACATGTGTTCTGAAGCAGGAAGTGATTGAAAGTGAATCAAAAGTTTTAAATTTTGAAATTTTGGATGAAACATTTATCCTTTGATGTGCATAAACTGAAAAAATAGTACTGTACCAGTGTTGAATAAAAATGAATGTCAAAATACACATCATGTCCCATAGGAATCTACTTGCATTGATATTAACCTGGGTAAGTTACTGCAGAAATATTAGGATTTGTATGCACCTTTCATTGAAGTTAGTTTTCAGTACTAGTAAACAAATATGTGTTTCAGGGGGATGAATATTTCTGAGAATAATCTTGTAAAAATTTGATTATAAATCCACATACATGAATATGAATGTATTTAGGGAGTGTATAATAAGACACATATATTTTATATTTTAAAAAATCTGGAGATTGTATATATATATATATATATATATATATATATATATATATATATATACACACACAAACACAAAACACACACAGACATTAAAGAGTAGCAGTATATATGCCAATCGAAATTCATGGTGAAATATATATCGTCCACTGATCCAAAAATATTAATTTTACTGAACATGAATTTATGAATAATGTTGTTCAACTAGGAAGATCACCCATAGGTTGAATTTTAAGATCCAACAGCATTTACGAGGAGTTATCTCTTCTCATAATTTTTATCTGCCACGTCAGCCTCCAAACAAGTATGTACATGTGATACCAGCTAGGATTCTATATGTGCATATAAAAATACATTTGCTGAATAGGCTACAGAGAAAGGGAGATAGAAATTCACATATTTGTTAACTTTAAAAACACATGGATAACTATTTCAATTAAAAATTATCTAGATTTATAACACCTACCCTACATAATGCAAAAGGCAAGTCCAACTATACACCATGCCTTCTCTGTACTGCTTGTATTTCTATTCTGTTTGGGTTATTTTTCTCCATCATATTAGGATTAGTAGTCAGAGTCTAGTAGGGTATGGGTTAGTGTCAGGGATTCAGTATTTTTAATGAGAAATTGGAAAATGAATCCAATGTGTATGCAAATATGTGCTACACAAAAATCTTCCCACTCTCATCCACAACAATGCCTTGACATTACCTTCACCCCAGGTAAGACACAATTAGAGGAGAAGAGTTAGAAAATCTGTGAATGCAAATCTGGAATGGAATATGCTCAGGAGTTCACAACCTTGGAGGTGGTAGAGCAGTTTCCAAAAGTAAGGGACATGGTAAACACTCCACAAACATTGAGCTCTGCTGGCCTAAAGACTTCTTGAGAAACTGCCTCTGAAGCTGGGCACTTGAAATATATGTTGTATTAAGGAGTTTTAGCTTCTTTTGTAGTGAGACCATCAAAGCTGGGTCTGCATCTATATGACCTGGAGAACATGGATTCTTATTTTCAAATGAACCTGAGGCAGCAGTGCTGAATTCTCTCTTGTAGGTAAAGTGTGGCCACTGGAGGCTAAGTTTCATCCCGTGTGGACTGTGAAGCCATTTGGTCCTCCTCAAATTTTTGTGGTGGTTCTTGCTGCTGCACTGGGGCTTTTGGTTCTTGCTGCTGCACTGGGCTTTTTGAACAACAAGTTCAACTGGGACACAGTGCTAGAGGGAGTTCTGTCACGTGTGGTGGGTTAGGGTCTGCAGGAGAATGAAACAACCAGGCTTCTTTCTCACATAGCTTGCACCCTTGACCATATCAACCTGATTCTGATCATTACCTTGAAAGCTCTCCAAATAAAAAGATGCCTTTACAAATAAGGGTCTGCTGGCTGCACCATGTCAGTCACAAGCCATTTGGAAGCAAATGGGCTAATCACATGGACCCACCACAGATGTTTTATCACACACGTGGCTACCACTACTCTAGGCCCACTACTCAGCAGGCTCCAACTTACTACCATCTCTGTTCTACATTATTTTTATAAATTCCAGTCAATCAAGGCACTCTCTGGTACACTCATGATCAGCAGCAGGACATCCAAAGATACTCCAGTGCCACCTGGTCATGGGAATTTCAAAAATTTCAAAGTATTTATCTAGCCATTTTTCAAGGATGTAGTTGGGAGGCACTGTGGCTTTCAAGAACCATTAAATGTTGAGGAAGCTCATTTCAGTGAAACTCTGGAGAACTTTCATAGGCAACGCTTCCCATAGAGTGGCCAAAAGGTTACATGAAGCCAGGCCTATTGAGGTCTACAATGTGAGTTCCATGTGTGTTTTGACTCTCAAGTATGGCTGCCAAGTCTTTAAGAATAAAATCATGGGATAATTTGGCTGAGATTCCCAGTGCTCTGTGGAAAGCCACCCTGGACCTTGATCTAAGTTTATAAGGGCGACTCTCATGCATGGCTTCCTAAAATCCCAACTCGATTCATGGCAATACTTCTCTGAGGTCACTTCCAGAACTCAGTCTCTAAGGGGATTCACACCAGAGTTCAAACCCAGGTGGACCCAGTCATCTCTTCCAACTGCCACACAAATGACCACAATTAAAACCAAAATAGTCCCACATGGCTCTCATCTTCTTCCATATAGACACTCATCATAACCTCTAGCTGGAGGTTTCTATGAGGAGCGCAGGACAAGACAGTGTCCAAAATACGCACTCTTGCTCGTTATTTCCATAAAGTCAGAGTGGCCTGGACACCCCTTCTGTGATCCAGAAGTGATCAAAAAGGCCTACCATTAATACTGCTCAGCTTCTCCAATTTGAGGCCTACTGACTGTGGGGTTTAGATTCTTTATGTGCATTGGGGTCATGAGAAAACCCAAGCACCTATTGGCTAGCCTCCGCAGGGCTTTGAAGAAGTCATTTGACCCAAAGGATTCCTATTCTCACTTGATAGAGGTCAGGAACCTTACAGAGGAAGGCAAGAGATTTTATCCACAATGACTGCTCTTTTGGCCATTTTGGTTTTGGATGCACACATGGCATCTTTCTTTAGATCCATCAGGTGCTGAGAATGCAAGCCACAGCCTCACACACAGCCAACAGACTGGCTCAGACACATCCCTTTCAAAAGCAATTACTCAAAGAGAGACAGGTGATGCTCATTCATTTCCATTAGAAAACTGTTTTATTCAGGTTTCACAAAGTGGTGCCTTAGGCAAAGACCTTCCTGACATTCAGTGCTACAGAACAATAGGTAAGCAAAGGCCCAAAGCAGGGATTCTCCACTGAGACACTCATGATCACACAGATATCTGAGTTTCCTGAGATTCTCGCCATTCCCTTCAGCTATCCAGTACACGGCCATGTCACAGAGCTTTGAGGTGCTACATATCTTGGTCACAAAACCATGAGTCTATTCTGGAGAGTGGCCAGAATTCAAGAAGAAAACAGAAACTTAGGAAGACAGCAGGTCTTGCCCATCAATAAGGCAAGCCTCCGTCCTTTCATAAATTGGGCAGGATGAATGTGGGGAAGCTTTCTCCTAGACAGGACACATCCATTGATGCATTTTCTTTTGTAATGTCTACAACCATGGACACAGTTGGATACACAGACATAGAAACACTTGCTTTGTCAAATGACTTACTAGAAACAGTCCATTCTAAACCAAAGAAACCGCCTTTCCTACCTATTCTCAGAGCATGAGACAAAACCACATACACACACTCATTCCCACAAAGGCACCTTTTTCCCCCAAGAGGGTCTGTGACTATCAAGAGTGTCCTCTGCCTTGTGGGCCATACTATGTTCCCCCGAAATGGCTTCTCTATTCTCAAATCTGGACTCCTTGGCCCACTCTGTGAAGTTGTCAGGAGCCAGCGGTGAGCCAATACCTGCTTTCTCAGGAAAGACCCCAATTCAGATCTTTCCTGGCATTTGGCCATCCTCACAACTGTAGATACCAAGAAAGATTGACTCTCTCCTTTGTAAATCCAAAAAGTGAGACTTCTGTGACTGTTATTGGGCCTGACTCTGGCTGCCTGTTTTCAGGGATCCCAAGTTCAGAGAGTTCCATCACCAAGAAAGTGAGGTAGGTCACTTCCTTCATGAAGTGAATGAGCTCACAGCCTTGGCAACCACTTTGTCCTAACAGTTGCTTCCAAGGGTCCCATGAGATGGAGGCTGCCCCTACTTCCTGTGACACTTTCACAAGTTAGAATGGTATATCAACCATTGGTACCGGGGAAAAGATCTCCACACAGGCCTGGTTTGGTCCATTTGCTCTATATTAAAAAGAGAGAGGCTTATTCAGACACATCCCTTCATAGTGACCAGGTTGTTTGCCATGGAAGCTAACTTTTGCTCTCTCAGGTCCTTCATAGCAGTCTACATCTTCTTCGGGGATCATTTCTGCATGGATCTTTGATATTCTCAGCAGGTGGAAGATCCCCAACATTCCTCTTTTGTAAGACCAACTCTGTCCCTGCACTGCTCTAAAGTTAGATTGAGGGAACAGTGTATGGTTAGGGTTAATAATATGTTCAATTTTGGTTAGCAATCATTCTGCTGGATGAATAATGGTATTGGAAACCTGTGATATTTACAAGAATATATAGGTAAAATATAACAGAAATCTAGGGAAGATTTGAAGCCAAGTAGGGCATTGGGCCCTTGAGTGGGATACTTAGCTTTGAATTATATTCTGCACAGATGTCTCAGATAAGTCAATATACAATGAAATTGGATCTTGTACCTCGGATGATTGAATAACAAACAGAACATCTAGTCATAAAGGAATAGTCCGTAGGATTACCAAGGTAGTCAGCAGGTTTATAAAGAAGAGTGAGTATAGGATTTGGACCAAAAGTTCTTTACAAATAGGGTTTCGGGTAGAGAGTGAATGTAAATGTCAGCACATGTGAAGAGTCAGTCACAATGATGAACAGGGGAAAATATGTAGGAAAGCAGACATAAATAGAGACATTAGGAAATCAGCAAAAGTATAAAGTGTGTAATTGGTTTAGACATTTTCAACAGGGTTGAGTTTGAATATATAATATTAGGAAGAAACAAATATGTTGTCACAAATAGGATTGAATTCGAGAGCATTAGGTAACCAGGACTTGGATGTTTTTTTGTAATCCATGTTCACTTTCCATTTAGGCTTTTTTAAAATCATAAGTGTGACCATTGCATTTTGTGTCCAGAATATTATTGTGATAAAATGTATGTGTAGATCAGGTGACATGAATATTTCTTCCACCGTTTCTGGAGCAATGTTTTGTAGACGTATAATTTAGTATTTGGGGTACAAATAGGTGTACCCTGTGTCTATGAATATGCAGATTATGCATGAATAGACCATACTGTGTATAAATAATATAACTGGTTCCACTTTAAATAATGGATTGAATTGATATCTGAAAATATAAAAGAAATCTCATATTGATATGCAATCATTCATTCCAACCACTTATACATCTAATGGTAATATTAGGGTTATATTTTATCCTGAAAAGTGTGTGAGTTTTGCTTCAAACGTGATTATGGAAATCAAAAATAATGTGTTTGGAAAGAAGTATCATGAAAAGAATAGTCAAGAAACCTGGAGGAATTCATGTGTTCTGAAGCAGGAAGTGATTGAATGTGAAACACATGCATATAAATTTGCGAACTTTTGAATGAAATATATACAGTATGATGTGCATAAGCTGCAGAAATAGTAATGTAGCAGTGTTGAATAAAAATGAACATCAAAATACACATCATGTCCCCTAGGAATCTACTTGCATTGATATTAATCTGGGTCAGTTACTGTAGACATATTAGGATTTTTATGCACCATTTACTGAAGTTAGTTTTCAGTACTAGGAAACAAATATGTATTTCAGGTGGATGAATATTCTGAGAATAATCTTGTGGAAACTTGATTTTAAATCCATATAAATCGCAAAACATTATAAACAAAAAACACACACAGACATTAAAATGTAGCATAGTATATGCCAATTGAAATTCATCTTGAAATATATATCATCCACTGATCCAAAACTATTTGTTTAATGAACTTGGATTCATGAATAATGTTGTTCAACTAAGAAGCTCCCCCATAGTTTGAATTTTCTGTTCCAACAGTGTTTAGGAGGAGTGATCTCCTAAATGTGTATGCAAATATGTGCTACACAAAAATATTTCCACTCTCATCCAGAACAATGACTTGATATTACCTTCGCCCCAAGAAAGACACAATTGGAATAGAAGAGTTAGAAATTCTGTGAATACATATCTGGAATTAAAATGCTCGGGAGTTCACAACATTGGAGTTTGCAGAGGAGTTTCCAAAAGTAAGGGAGAGGCTTGATAGACCCAACCTGATTTTTTATTAAAATTGGGAACCATCTTGCCACAAAGCCGTGAAAAGATAATTTTGGCTTTACTCTAAATTACTGCAAATTCTGAACCTGCTTGGAACGCCTGCCCGTGCCTTGAACTCATCCACACCTGGCTCTCTGACCAGATAACAGTACTTTCTGAAACTTTAGTGACACCTCATAAATATTGGCCTTCCCTGGCCAGACAACAACCCTCTCTGAGGCCCTAATGGTCCTCATTATTTCTGATATTGGGGCCAGCAAAAAAAAAAAATGTAAACTACCATTAGTGTGATGCTTTCAAAGTTTTGTTATCTGTAACCACCCGTTTGTGTAACTTTCTGGGCTATATAGCTGGGCTGTAGGAAAGGTGGGGTTGCTGTCTTGTTCCTGCCATTTGGGGAAGGAGAGGCAGCCCAGCCTGTTGAAATAATAAGCTTGCCTTAATTTGATTTTAATTGGAGTCAGTGGTCTTTTCTTGCATCCTAGTCCAAAATTTTGGAGTTCCCCAGTGAGATGACCCTGCCCGAGCAGATCACAAAACCAGACTGCTGAAAATTCTGAAGCTGGCCTTCCCTCCAGGGCACTGGGCTGGAGAACCACTCTAGGAGGTGCACAACTTGAGATGTTCCAAGGCCTTGGAGTGAGCCGTCAGTCTGGGGAGCACTGCAGTGAACCACCACACTAAAACTATTATCAAGCCCCTGGTGGACGAGGCCTCCATAGGTAAGTGGCGCCTTTATAACATCTGATATCTGGTTAAGGGAGATCTCTTCTGATGACAGAGAGGTGGCCTGGGGAGGCTCACATACACTCCTGTCCAGGACTTTAATGAGAATCATGCTGTCCTCTGTTCTGTTCTGTAGGGAATTCCTCTGGAAGGGTAGAGAGGTGCTGATGGGCACACACACGCTCCTACCCTGGAGCTTTAGCAAGATGTTGCATTGCTCCTCTGTTTTTCTGTTTCGGCACCAGCATTCTGTTTTTCTGTGTTTTGTTCTGTGGTCTATATGTTTTTTGTTGTTTTTTTTTGTGCGTTTTTTTGTTTGATTTCTGTGGTAAAATTTTAAGGATATTGGACGTGAAAAAGTGTAACAAAGCAAGTAAGCCTGACACCCTTTCGACTGTGTTTTAAGGAACTGTGATGAACTTTACCCACCTTTGTTAAGCAGGAAGAAAGAAGCCCCTAGCTGGCTGCCTGGAGCACACCCACTACACAGGGCAATGCCTGCTGGGGAACGAAGAACTGAGTATACCCCAGGTTAACAAGTGAAACCCTTTAAAATCCCTTGTCCCTCCAGATCATGAGAGTCACAACCTTTTGGCAGAGTCCCCTTGTTTTTCCTTTGTTAGCAAAGCAATAAACCTCCATTTTCTTTTTCTCAAAACCCTGTCCTCATTATTAAATTAGCATTAATTTGCTTCAGGGTCAGAAACCGAACTTTAAGTTACAAATTTTGATACCCGGCCCCGTCCCAGAACTTTTTGAGAGCTGACGACTGAAATGTTAGGAGATGGTGCATGCTTGGAGTGGACCCGAAACAGAAGAGCTAATCCTGTAAGTAAAAGGAGGGACTGAGGGACCCCAGCAACTGCCAAAGCCCTGTTGCTTCAGGGAATTCCCTCCTTCCTTCCCTGCACTGTAAGAATTATGACACCTCTGTCTTCTTTTAAAAGAGAAAAATAAAAAGGGGACACTAAATGCAGTAAAGTCACCATGGAGACCCTTGATTTTACATTTCAGGTAGCTTCTCTGTGAAAACATCTGGTCCCCTTGTGGGGACATCTGTGGTGCCACTGGTGCAGGAGATTTTTCTCTTATCTGCTCTGTTTTAAAGGCTTCTGTCTGTCAGCCATATTCTGGAGTTCCTTTCTGTCTGTCTTGTGCCTTTGTTTTTGGCACTTTAAGACATGTGCAATAATGTGTTTATATTATAAATTGTTTCTTGAGAATGATCTTAGCTGAATGTGTGTCTAAATGATGATGTTTTATTGTAAAAATCTGGTATCTGAATGCGTTTTTTGAAGCATTACACAATATTGCAGTTAAAAGTCGGGTTTAGGTAATTGTTTAGTTTTTGATTTCAGATAATTCATGCCAGAGAACTTAAATACTTAGGATGGAAAACTAAAGAACTCTACTTCCAAGTTGGCAAGAAACTTCCCAATCATGCAGTCTTTTTTTCTCCAATTCTGAATTGGGTAGCCTGGGAAAATGTCACTGTGTTTACCAGTGTATTAATTTGGACAAGGATAGTAAATCATAGTATGATATCTGTTGACAAAACAAGATGTAAAGATATAAAATTTTGTGAATTGTATCTTAAACTTGTAGCATAATTTTCAACATCCTAACCAGAAAATTATGGTTAAAATGCCTTAGGCCTGAGGTGTCTGCTCAGAATAGCAGTTTTTTCCTGCTCCTTCCAGACCTCAGCCAGGACTTCTGTTGAAATGCAAATGAAAGTCTCCTGTAAGCTCAGTAGGAGACTGATCTGAGGCCTAAGGGAAAAAAATGGTAAATTGTATGGTATTTACTAATTACCGGCCAGTCATTTTTTCTAGGACTCATAATGTTTTCTTAGATTCTTTTTTTTTTTTTGAGTTTATGATTTTGATCCTACAGACCTAGGTTAATGTTTTTCTGATCAGTTTTATCTTTGACCAACTGTGGAGTTTTAAAAACATTGCAATGGTGATTTCACCTGTGAAAAGCTACAAGGCCTTCACTATTATTAGGTGTGCACACTTTTGTTATGTGTTTTATGTCTCTCTCTCTCTCTCTCTCTCTCTCTCTCTATATATATATATATATATATATATATATATATATATATATATATATATATATATATACACATATGTCCGTATATCATTCAAATGATACACAAATTAACATATATAAGGAGCACTCATATAAAAAAGCGCTCATAAAAACAAATTTTAAAAAGTGGACCACAGATCTTTAATTCACGTGGTTTAAATGTTTCAATTTAGATTGGATAAACAGATAAATATAAATGTCTTCAAATTTATGCCTATAAGTTTTTCTAGGTGTTCAAAAATCTAATAAAATATTATTGTCTACCAAAGGTCTATATGACTTTGTTCTAGGACTTTTCCTTCAACCAAAAAATGGTTTACACTGTTCAATACATTTGTCTAATATTTTGATTAAAAAGTAAAGTAAATTTGATTTGGATTTACTCATTCATGAGTGTTTTTGTTTGATATCTGATTGATATACTAAGGTCTATCAATTTTTAGTACAAAATCTGTATAAAATGTTTACAATCTTATACAGACTTTCTACTAAAGTCTGTGTAAGATTGTAAAAATCAGTCATGTGTTAAAGAGACAAAAATTTCTTAAAACATAAGATTACTCATAACATTGTGTTTATTAAGTCTTATTTTTTCCAGAGCAAGCAACCATAAAAATTAAACAACTGTTTAAAACAGAACTGTTATTTTAGAGCACTGTACTGCCATTTCTTTAAAAGATAAACTTGGTTAATGTAGAAACATCAATGTAACTGTGATGCTATTAATGTGCTCATATCTTCCAGTTATACAACTCGATAAGGTAGAAACATTAAAAGAGCATTATATCAAGCTGGTGTTCTGAAGTTGTATGGTAAATAAAATATATATTGGGGATTTATTTACCTGTTATCAATAAGATATGTAAAGTTTTATGTTACACTTTACATTGTGCAACAATTTAAATGTATTTTTAAATTAATGAGAGCCTAATCTATTTGAATGTTAAAAACATTCAGCCATTCTTTAATTCATGTTTCAAAAGTGATATTATATGGTGTTAGCTAATGTTCATGTGACCTCAAACAATTTATGTAAACTTTGTAAAAGGATATTAAAAAACGAAGATCAGCTTTAGAACTAAAACACTTATGATTTATAAAGCGCCCTGTCTTACCTGAGATAAGGCTCTGTGTCCCATCTTACTACATGTGAGAATGACTACGAAAGCAGTAGGTCAGATTTTATTTCATTTAAAGTTATGTTCAAAAGTTTTGTTTTTTTCTTTTTTTTTTTTTCTCTCAAGTTTACTAGGATCTCAAACAGGGAATATAAAGTAAAACTCACCCAAAAAATTCAGGGTAGCATTACATTAACTAAGTATTTTTACTCTTGTTAAAAAATTTTGTTTTTTAATTTGCTTATAAGTGATCTAAAGATTCCCTGTTGGTGTTTTAACTATGGCTGGAATCTTTCAGAATAAAATCTTGTGATATCCTGGCTTAGATTCCCAGTGCTCTGTGTAAAGTCACCCTGGGCCAAGATCTCAGATTCCAATGGTGAATCTCATGTGTGGCCTCCTGAAATCCCAACACAATTCATGGCAATACTTCTCTGAGGTCAGTTACACAACTCAGTCTCTAAGGGGAATCACAACAGAGTTCAAGCCCAGGTGGACCCAGGCATCTCTTCAAATTGCCACACAAATGATGACAATTAAAACCAAAACACTCTCACATGGCCCTCTTCATCTTTTTATATAGACACTAATCATAACCTCTAGCTGGAGGTTTCCATGAGGGGCACAGCCCAAGACAGTGTCAAAAATAATCTCCCTTGTCCCTCATTTGCCTAAAGTCAGGGTGGCCTGGACAACCTTAGTGTGAACCAGAAGTGATCAAATAGGCCTGCCATTAATACTACTCCACTTCTCAAATTTGAGGCCTACTGACTGTGGGGTATAGATTTTTAGTGTGAATTGGAGTTATAAGAAAACCCAAGCACCTATTGTCTCCCCTCTGCAGCCCTTTGAAGAACTTATTTGACACAAATGATCCCTATTCTCACTTGATGGAGGTCAGGAATCTTACAGAGGAAGTCGAGAGGCTTCATCCACAATGACTGATCTTTTTTCCATTTAGGTTTTGGATGCCCACATGGGATCTTTCTTTAGATTCATCAGGTGCTGAAAATCTAAACCACAGGCTCACACAGGGCCAAGAGGCTGATGCAGATACATCCATTTCCAAAGCAATGAAGCAAAGAGCCACAGGTGATGCCCATTCATTTCCATTTGAAAACTGTTTTCTTCAGGCTTCACAAAGGGGTGGCCTGAGGCAAAGACCTTTCTGACATTCAGAGCAACAGAACAATAGGTAATCAAAAGACCCCAAGCAGGGTTTCTCCACGGAGACTTTCCTTGCTACTCTAATATGTGAGTTTTCTGAGTTGCTCGCCATTCCCTTCAGCTATCCAGTACATGGCCATGTCACAGAGCTTGGAGGTGGTACATATCTTGTACAAAAATACATGATACTAATCTTGAGAGTGGCCAGAATTCATGAAAAAATGGAAAATTAGGTAGATAGCAGGTGTTGCCCATGGATAAGGCAAGCCTCAGTCCATTCATTAATTGGAAAGGATGCATGCTGGGAAGCTTTCTACTAGACAGGACACACCCAATGAGCTATTTTTTTCTAATATCCACAAAGAAAAACACAGTGGGATACATGGACATAGAAACAGTCTCCTTGTCAAATGACTTACTGGAAACAGTCCACTCCAATCCAAACAAACCTCCTTTTTTACCTATTCTCAGAACATGGAAAAAAACCACAAACACAAACCAACACCCACAAATGCAACTCCTTCCCCCAAGTAGGTCTGTCACTATCTGGAGTGTCCTCTGACTGGTAGGCCATACGATGTTCCCCACAAATGGCCTTTCTGTCTCAGATCTGGTCTCCTTGGTCAACTCTGTGAAGTTGTCAGGAGGCAGTGGTGAGCCAATTCCTGTCCTCTCAGGAAAGACCCCTCTTCAGAGCTTTCTTAGTATTTGGCAAACCTTACATCAGTAGGTACCAAGAAAGACTGACTCTGTCCTTAGTAAATCCAAACAAGTGAGCCCACTGCAACTGGGGCTTGGACTGGCTCTGGTGCCTGGCTTCCTGGATCACAAAATTCAGAGAGTTCCATCGCCAAGGAAATGAGGTGAGGTCACTACCTTCAGGAAATAAATGAGGTCCCTGTCTTGGCCACTACTTTGTCCTAACAGTTGCATCCTAGTGTCTCCTGACATGGAGGCTGCCCTACTTCCTGTGATACTTTCACATGTTAGAATGGTATAGAAACCATAGTCACCTGGGAACAGCTCTCCACACAGGCCTGCTTTGGTCCATCTTCCCTGCATTAAGAATAGAGAGGCTGACTCAGACACATCCTTTCATCCTGACCATGTTGTTTGCCATGGAATATGACTTTTGTTCTCTCAGGTCTTTCATAGCTGCCTACATCTTCTCCAGGGATTATTTCTGCATGGATTTTGAGGTACTCAACAGGTGGAAGATCTCCTAACTTCCTGTATTGTAATATCAACTTTATCCCTGCTCTTCTGTAAAGTAAGATTGAGGGAACATTGTATGGTTAGGGTTAATAGCATGTTCCATTTGGCTTAGGAATCATTCTGCTGGATGAATAATGGTATTGGGAACCAGCAATATTTATAAGAATATAGAGGTAAAATATAAGTATGAAAACAGAAATCTAGGTAATATTTGAAGCCCACAAGGATTTGGGCTCTTGATTGGGATCCTTAGCTTGAGTAATGTTTTGCACCGAGGTCGATGCAAATCGATATACAATGGCATAAGACCCTGTACCTCAGATGATTGAATGTAGAAGAGAACATCCAGTGAAAAAGGGATAGTGTGTAGGATTAGAAAGATAGTCAGTAGGTTTAGGAGGAAGAGTGAGTCTAGGATTTGGACCAAAAGTTCTTTAGCAATAGGTTTCGGTTAGAGAGTAAATATAAATGGCACCATATGTGAAAAGTTGGGCACAATGATGAACTGGGAAAAATATGTAGGAAGGCAGACATCAATAGAGACATTAGGAAATCAGGCAAAGTATAACGTGAGTGATAAGATTTGACATTTTCAACAGGGTTGAGGTTGAATACATAATCTTAAAAAGAAACAAAAATGTAGTCACCAATTGGATTGACATTTGAGAGCATTAGGCAAACTGGACATGGATGTTTTTAGTAATCCATGTTCACATTCCATTGAGGCTTTATTGCAATCATAATGGTGACCTTTGCATTTTGTGTCCAGAATATTACTGTGATAATATGTATATGTAGATCAGGTGACATGAGTATTTCTTCCACCTTTTCTGGGAGCAATATTTTGAAAACATATAAATTAGTACTGGGGATACTAAGAGGTTTACCCTGTGTTGATGAATATAGAGATGATGCATTAATAGACCATACTGTGAAAAAATTATGTGACTGGTTCCAAATTTACATAATGGATTGTTTTAATATCTGAAAATATAGACGAAATCATTTATTGATATATGTACATTCATTCCAACAAGTTATATATCTAATGGTATTATTAGGGTTACCGTGTATCATGAATAGTGTGTGAGTTTTGCTTCAAAAATGATAATGGAATCGAAAATAATGTGTTTAGAAAGAAGTCTAGTGAAAAGACCAGTCAAGAAACATAGAGGAATATATGTGTTCCAAAGGAGGAAGTGATTGAAAGTAAACCAAATATTTATAAATTTGTGAACTTGTGAATGAAAGGATATATTTTATGATGTCCATAAACTGAATAAATAATAACGCACCAAGTTTGAATAAAAATGAACTTTAAAAAACACATCATATCCAATAGGAATGTATTTGCATTGATGTTAAACTTGGTCAGTTAGTCTAGAAATATTAGGATTTGTAAGAACCCTTCCCTGAATTTAGTTTTCAGTACTAGGAAACAAATATGTATTTCAGTGGATGTATATTTCTGAGAATAAACTTGTTAAAAGTTGATTATAAATCCACATATATGAATATGAATGAATTCAGGTGGTGTATAAGAAGATATATATTTCATATTTTGGAAAATCTGGAGACTATATATATATATATATATATATATATATATATATATAGAGAGAGAGAGAGAGAGAGAGAGAGAGAGAGACAAACACACACACATTATAATGTCGCAATATATATGTCAATCGAAATTCATCATGAAAAATAACTCATCCGCATATCCCAAAATATTCATTTTACTGAACATGGATGTATGTATAATGTTGTTCATCTAGGAAGCTCACCCATGGGTTGAATTTTCTGTACCAACAGCGTTTAGGAGGAGTGATCTCTTCTCACAAATAGTATCTGCCAAGTCAGCCACCTTACAAGAATGTACGTGTGAAACCAGGTAGGATTCTATTTGTGCATATAAAAATACATGTGCTTAATAGGCTACAGAGAAAGTGAGACAGGAATTCATATATTTCTTAATTTTAAAAACACATGGAATAGTGTGTAGTGTCCCTCTTTATCCCTTTTGATTAACTTTGGCTTAAAAAAAAGAATTTTATTGAGAATTTTTGTATATATCTTTGTCAGGAATATTGCTCTGAAGATTTCTTTTCTTGATGTGTCTTTGTCTGATTTTGGTATGTGAGTGATAATAGCCTCATGGAATGAGTTTGGAGGAGTTCCATCCTTTTCTATTTTATGGAATAATTTGAGGAGTATTGTGATGAATGCTTCTTTGAAGGTCTTGTAGAACATGGCTGAGAATCTGTCTGTTCCTGGGCTTTGCTTGATTGGTAGGCTGTTGACAGCAACTTCTATTTCATTGCTTGAAATTGATTTGTTTAAATTGTTCACGTCCTACTAATTAAGTTTGGGTATATCTCTAAAATTTTATTGATGTCATCATGGTATTTTAATTTATTAGACTATAAATTTTCAAATTAGTTTTCAATTATTCTCTGTATTTTAGTTGTGTACTCTGTAAAAGTTCCTTTATGATCCTTAATTTTAGTAATTTGAGGTTTTTTTTCTTCATTAGCTTGGTTAAGGAAGTGTCAATTTTATTTATTTTTCAAAGATTAAATTTTGTGTTGTGTCAAAAAAAATAACACATGGAAAATTATTTCAATAAATTGAATAGATTTATAACTCCTACCTTATATTATGCAAAAGGCAAGTCCAACTATACACCATGTCTCTTCTGAAATGCTTGTATCTATTCTGTTTGGGTTCTTTTTCTCCATTATATTAGTATTAGTGGTAAGAGTCTCGTAGGGTATATGAATGTTTCTGAGAATAATCTTGTGAAAAGATAATTATAAATCCACATTCATGAATATGAAAAATTTAGGAAGTGCAAAATAAGACACATATATTTCATACTTTGAAAAATTTGGAGAGTATATCTATATTTATATCTATATATCTATATCTATATCTATATCTATCTATCTATCTATATATATATATATATATATATATATATATACACACACACACACACACACACACACACAACACTCACAGACATTAAAAAGTACCAATATAAATGCCAATCGAAATTCATCAGTAAATATATATCATCCACAAATGCAAAAAATATTTATTTTACTAAACATGAGTTTATATATAATGTTTTTCTAATAGGACGCTCTCCTATAGGTTGAATTTTCATTTCCAAAAGCATTTAGGAGGAGTGAACTCTTCTCACAATTTGTATCTGCCAAGACAGCCACCTCACAAAAATGTACGTGTGATACCTGGTAGGATTCTATATATGCATATAAATATACATGTGTGAATAGGCTACAGAAAAGGGAAACAAGAATTCACATATTTGTTAAGTTTAAAAACACATGGACAATATTACAATTAAAATTTGACTAGATTTATGACTCCAACCTTATATAAGGCAAATGTCAAGTCCAACTATACAACATGTCTCCTCTGAAGTGCTTGTATTTCTATTGTGTTGGGTTAATTTTCACGATTATATTAGGATGAATAGTCTGAGTCTACTAGGTATGGGTTATTGTCAGGGATTCAGTACTTCGAATGAAAAATTGGAAAATGAATCCAATGTGTATGTAAATATACGCTGCACAAATATCCTCCCGCTCTCATCCAGAACAATGCCTTGACATTACCTTCACCACAAGTAAGACACAACTAGAGGAGAAGAGTTACAAAATCAGTGAATACATATCTGGAATGGAAAATGCTAAGGAGTTCACATTCTGGAGGCGGTAGAGGAGTTTCAAAAAGTAAGGGACAGGGTAAACACTCCACAAACATGGAGCTCTGCTGGCCTAAAAACTTTTTGAGAAACTGCCTCTGAGCTTCCGCACTTGAAATATATGTTGTTTTCAGGAGATTTGGCTTCCTTTGTAGTGAGACCATCAAAGCTGGGTCTACATCTATGTGACCTGGAGGACATGGTTTCTTATTTTCCAATGAACAAGATGAAGCAGTGTTGAATCCTCTCTTTGTAAGTAAACTGAGGCCACTGGGGACTAAGTGTCTCCCCGTGTGGACTGTGAAGCCATTTGGTCCTCCTCCATTTTTTGTGGAGTTTTTGCTGCTGCACTGTGAGTTTGGTAGTTGTTTCACGAAATACTAGGAGCTAAACTGGGACACAGTGCTGGAGGGAGTTCTGTCACATGTGGTGGGTCAGGGTCTGCAAGAGAATGCACCAACTAGGCTTCTATCTCTCACAGATTTCCCCATTGCCCCCTTTTCCATATCAACCTGATTCTTAATTTTCCTCTGAAAACTCTCCATATAACAAGATGCCTTTACATATAAGGGTCTGCTGGCTGCCCCATGTCGGTTACAAGCCATTTGGAATCCAATGGTAGATCCACAAGGCCCTTCCACGAATGTTTTATCAAACACCTCCCCACCACTGCTCTAGACCCACTACTCAGCAGGCTACAAACTACTGGCATCTCTGTTCTACACCATTTTCATGAAACTCAGTAAATCAAGGCACTGTCTGGTATAATCATGATCAGCAAAAGGACATCCAATGTTTCTCCAGTACCACCTGGTCATAGGTATTTCAAAAATTTTATGGTATTTATCTAGCCATTTTTCAAGCATGAAGTTGGAGGCACTGTGGGTTTCAATTCATTCAGCAAAGATTAAATGGTGAGGAAGCTCATTTCAATAAAATCTCTAAAGAACTCTCACAGGCAAGGCTTCCCAAAGAGTGGACAAAAGGTCACATTAGGCGAGGCCCATTGAGGTCTATAATGTGAGGTCCATGTATGTTTTGACTCTCAACTATGGCTGCCATTTCTTTAAGGATAAAATCATGTGATATCCTTTCTGAGATTCCCAGGCCTCTGTGGAAATCCACCCGGGGCC
Source organism: Callospermophilus lateralis (assembly GCF_048772815.1). Classification (NCBI taxonomy): domain Eukaryota; kingdom Metazoa; phylum Chordata; class Mammalia; order Rodentia; family Sciuridae; genus Callospermophilus; species Callospermophilus lateralis. The sequence continues at coordinate 77,633 of NW_027515069.1, read as the reverse complement.
TAGGTCTCAGTTTCCAAGAGCGACTTTCATGCATGGCCTCTTAAAATCCCAACAAAATTCATGGCAATGCTTCTCTGAGTTCAGTTCCAAAATCCAGTCTCTAAGGGGAATCACACCAGAGTTCAAGCCCACGTGGACACAGTCATTTATTCCAATGCCACACAAATGAGCAACATTAAAACCAAAACACTCCCACATAGCCCTCATCTTATTCCATATAGTCAATCATCTTAACATCTGGCTGGAGGTTTCCATGAGGGGCGCAGCCCAAGACAGTGTCCAAAATCAGCTCATTTGCCCCTCATTTGCCTAAAGTCAGGGTAGGCTGGACACCGTTTCTGTGAACCAGGAGTGAACAAATAAACCTGCCGTTAATACTTCTATGTTTCTCCAATTTGAGGTCTACTGATTTTACGTATCAATTCTTTAGGTGATTTAGAGTCAAGCGAAAACACAAGCACATCTGCAGGGCTTGAAGAACTCATTTGACCTAAATAATCCCTATTCTCATTTGATGGAGTGCAGCAACCTAACAGAGGAAGGCAAGAGACTTCATCCAAAATGAATGATATTTTTTGCCATTGTGGTTTTGGAAGCTCACATGGGATCATTATTAAGATCCATCAGGTGCTGAGAATCTAAGCTACAGCCACACACAGGTCCAAGAGGCAGATAAAGACACATCCCTTTCCAAAGCAATTAAGCTAAGAGCCACAGGTGAGGCCCATTCATTTCCATTTGAAAACTGTTTTCTTCAGGCTTCACAAAGGGGTGGCCTGAGGCAAAGACCTTCCTGACATTCAGTGCAACACAGCAATAAGTAAGCAAAAAGCCCAAAGCAGTGTTTCTGCACTGAGACTTTCCTGGTCACACTGATATCTGAGTTTTCTGAGATGCTCGCCATTCTCTTCAACTATCCTTTACATGGCCATGTCACAGAGCTTGGAGGTGGTACATATTTTGGACACAAATCCATGAGCCTATTCTGGAGAGTGGCCAGAATTCAGGAAGAAAACAACAACTTAGAAAGATAACAGGTGTTGCACATCGATATGACAAGCTGCAGTCCATTCATATACTGGGCAGGATGAATTATAGGGAAGATTTATACTAGACAGGACACATCCATTAATGCATTCTCTTTTCAAATGTCTACAACAACGGACACAGTGGGATACACAGAAACAGAAACACTCGCCGTGTCAAATGACTTACTAGAAACTGTCCACTCCAAACCAAACAAAACGCCTTTCCTATCTATTCTCAGAACATGAGACAAAACAACAAACCCACACACACTCCCACAAAGGCACCTCCTGCCCCCAAGTAGGTCTTGGCTATCCGAAGTATCCTCTGACTGGTGGGCCATACTATGTTCCCTCGACATGGCCTGTCTTCTCTCAGATCATGTTTCCTTGACCAACTCTGTGAAGATGTCAGGAAAAAGTGGTTAGCCACTACCTGTTTTCTCAGGAAAGGTCCATATTCATAGCTCTCCTGGCATTTGGCCATCCTCACATCATTAGGTACCAAGAAAACTGACTCTGTCCTTGGTAAATCCAAACAAGTGAGCCCACTGGGCCTGGGACTGGGACTGCCTCTGGGTGCCTGGCTTCTTGGATACCAAGTTCAGAGAGTTCCATCACCAAGGAAATGAGGTATGTCACATTCTTTGGAACTGAATGAGGTCACTGCCTTGGCAACCACTTTGTCCTAACGGTTGCTTCCAAGGGTTACATAAGATGGAGGTTTCCCCTACTTCCTGTGACACTTTCATAAGGTAGAATGTATATCAACCATTGGCACCCTGGAACAGCTCTCCACTCAGGCCTGGATTGTTCCACCTTGTCTACAGTAAAAAGAGAGAGGCAGATTCAGACACATCCCTTCATCCTGACCAGGTTGTTTGCCATGGAAGATGACTTTTGCTCTCTCAGGTGCTTCATACCTGCCTACAACTTCTCCAGGTATCATTTGTGCATGGACATTTGAGGTTCTCATCTGGTGGAAGATCCCCAACTTTCCTGTATTGTAAGAACCCCTCTGTCCCTGCTCTTCTGTAAAATGATTGAGGGAACAGTGTATACTTGGGGTTAAAAACAGGTTTGATTTGGTGACGAATGATTCTGTGCGATGAATAATGGGATTGGGAACCTGCAATATTTACAAGAATATAGAGGTGAAATATAAGTATGAAAACAGAAATCTAGGTATGCTTTGATGCCCAGAAGGGTTTTGCCCTTGATTGGGATACTTAGCTTTGAATTATGTTCTGCAAAGATGTCTCAGATAATTCGAATTACAATGGCATAGGACGTTGTCCATTGGATGATAGAATTTAGAAGAGAACATCAGGTCAAAAAGGGATATTCAGTAGGATTAGGAAGATAGTCGGTAGGTTTAGGAAGAAGAGTGAGTACAGGATTTGGACCAAAAGTTCTTTAGCAATAGACTTTTGGTTATAGAGTGAATGTAAATGTCAGCACATATGAAGAGACAGTCACTATGTTGAACTGGGGAAAATATGTAGAAAAGCAGATATCAATAGAAACATTACGAAATCAGGCAAAGTATAAAGTGAGGGATAGAATTAGTCATTTTCAACAGTGTTGAGTTTGAATATATAAATAGGAAAAAACAAATATGTAGTCACCAATAGGATTGACAATTGACAGCATTAGGCAACCTGGATATGGATGTTTTTAGAAATCCATGTTCACTTTCCATTTAGGCTTTGGTAGAATCATAAGTGTGACCTTTCCATTTTTTGTCCAGAATATTACTGTGATAATGAGGTGACATGAGTATTTCTTTCACCATTTCTGGGAGCAATATATTGAAGATGTAATATTAGAATCGGGGTACAAAGAGGTGTACCCTGTTTCTATGAACATAGAAAAAAAGCATGAATAGACCATACTGTGAATAAATAATATAATTTTTTCAACTTTAAATAATGAATTGAACTGATATCTGAAAAATTAAAGGAAATCGTATATTGATATACAATCATTCATTCCAACCAGTTATATATCTATTGGAAATATTAGTGTTTTGGTTTATCATGAAGAGTGTGTGAGTTTTGCTTCAAAATGATTATGGAAATTCAAAATTATGTGTTTGGAAAGAAGTCTGATGAAAGGACCAGTCAAGAAACCCTGACAATACATGTGTTCTGAAGCAAGAAGTCATTAAAGTTGAAACAAATGCCTATTAATTTGTGAACTTGTGGATGCAATGTATATCCTATGATGTGCAAAAACTGAAGAAACAATAATGTACCAGTGTCGAATACAAATGAATGACAAATTACATATCATGTCCCATAGGAGTCTTCTTGCATTGATGTTAGACTGGGTCAGTTACTGTAGAGTAATTAGGATTTGTATGCACCATTCACTGAAGTTAGGTTTCAGTACTATGAAACAAATATGTATTTCAGGTGGATGAATATTTCTGATTATAATCTTGTGAAAAGTTGATTATAAATCCACATACATGTACATGAATGAATTTAGAGAGTATATATTAGACACATTTTTTCATATTTTGATAAATTTGGAGAGTATGTCTATATCTATATCTATACACACACACACACACACACACACACAACACTCACAGACATTAAAAAGTACCAATATGAATGCCAATCGAAATTCATCAGTAAATATATATCATCCACAGATGCAAAAATATTTATGTTACTGAACATGAGTTTATGTATAATGTTGTTCTTCTAGGACGCTCTCTTATAGGTTGAATTTTCATTTCCAACAGCATTTAGGAGGAGTGAACACTTCTCACAATTTGTATCTGCCAAGACATCCACCTTACAAAAATGTACGTGTGATACCTGGTAGGATTCTATATATGCATATAAATATACATGTGTGAATAAGCTACAGAAATTGGAAACAAGTATTCACATATTTGTTAAGTTTAAAAACACATGGAGAATATTTCAATTAAAATTTGACGAGATTTATAACTCCTACCTTATATAATGCAAATGTCAAGTCCAACTATACAACATGTCTCCTCTGAAGTGCTTATATTTCTATTGTGTTGGGTTAAATTTCCCCATTATATTAGGATGAATAGTCTGAGTCTACTAGGTAAGTTTTAGTGTCCGGGATTCAGTACTTCAAATGGAAAATTGGAAAAGGAATCCAATGTGTATGTAAATATATGCTGCACAAATATCCTCACGCTCTTATCCAGAACAATGACTTGACATTACCTTCACCCCAAGTAAGACACAATTAGAGGAGAAGAGTTACAAAATCAGTGAATACATATCTGGAATGGAAAATGCTCAGGAGTTCACAACCTTGGAGGTGGTAGAGGAGTTTCCAAAACTAAGGGACAGGGTAAACACTCCACAAACATGGAACTCTGCTGGCCTAAAAACTTTTTGAGAAACTGCCTCTGAGCTTCCGCACTTGAAATATATGTTGTTTTCATGAGATTTGGCTTCCTTTGTAGTGAGACCATCAAAGCTGGGTCTGCATCTATGTGACCTGGAGGACATGGTTTCTTATTTTCCAATGAACAAGATGAAGCAGTGCTGAATCCTCTATTTTTAGGTAAATTAAGGTCACTAGAGACTAAGTGTCTCCCCGTCTCCCCGTGTGGACTGTGAAGCCATTTGGTCCTCCTCCACTTTTTGTTGTGTTTAGGCTGCTGCACTGTGAGTTTGGTATTTGTTTCACGAAATACTAGCAGCTAAACTGGGACACAGTGCTGGAGGGAGTTCTGTCACGTGTGGTGGGTCAGGGTCTGCAAGATAATGCACCAACTAGGCTTCTATCTCTCACAGCTTGCCCCATTGCCCCCTTGTCCATATCAACCTGATTCTTAATTTTCCTCTTAAAACTCTCCATATAACAAGATGCCTTTACATATAAGGGTCTGCTGGCAGCACCATGTCAGTTACAAGCCATTTGGAATCCAATGGTAGATCCACATGGCCCTACCACGGATGTTTTATCAAACACCTCCCCAGCACTGCTCTAGACCCACTACTCAGCAGGCTCAAACTTACTGGCATCTCTGTTCTACACCATTTTCATGAAACTCAGTAAATCAAGGCACTGTCTGGTATACTCATGATCAGCAATAGGACATCCAATGTTTCTCCAGTGCCACCTGGTCATAGGAATTTCAAAAATTTCATGGTATTTATCTAGCCATTTTTCAAGATTGAAGTTGGAGGCACTGTGGGTTTCAATTCATTCAGCAAAGATTAAATGGTGAGGAAGCTCATTTCAATGAAATCTCTGGAGAAATCTCACAGGCAAGGCTTCCCAAAGAATGGACAAAAGGTCACATTAGGCCAGGCCCATTGAGGTCTACAATGTGAGGTGCATGTGTGTTTTGACTCTCAACTATGGCTGCCATTTCTTTAAGAATAAAATCATGTGATATCCTTGCTGAGATTCCCAGGCCTCTGTGGAAATCTACCCGGGGCCTAGGTCTCAGTTTCCAAGAGCGACTTTCATGCGTGGCCTCTTAAAATCCCAACAAAATTCATAGCAATGCTTCTCTGAGTTCAGTTCCAAAACCCAGTGTTTAAGGGGAATCACACCAGAGTTCAAGCCCACGTGGAACCAGTCATTTTTTCCAATGCCACACAAATGACCAACATTAAAACCCAAACACTCCCACATGGCCCTCACCTTATTCCATATAGTCAATCATCTTTAACTCTGGCTGGAGGTTTCCATGAGGGGTGCAGCCCAAGACAGTGTCCAAAATCAGCTCGTTTGCCCCCATTTGCCTATAGTCAGGGTAGCCTAGACACCGTTGCTGTGAACCAGGAGTGAACAAATAAGCCTGCCGTTAATACTTCTATGTGTCTCCAATTTGAGGGCTACTGATTTTAGGTATCGATTCTTCAGGTGATTTAGAGTCATGCGAAAACACAAGCACCTCTGCAGGGCTTTGAAGAACTCATTTGACTCACAGAATCCCTATTCATATTTGTTGGAGTGCAGGAACCTAACAGAGGAAGGCAAGAGTCTTCATCCACAATGAATGATATTTTTTGCCATTCTGGTTTTGGAAGCTCACATGGGATCATTCTTAAGATCCATCAGGTGCTGAGAATCTAAGTCACAGCCACACACAGGACCAAGAGGCTGATAAAGACACATCCCTTTCCAAAGCAATTAAGCAAAGAACCACAGGTGAGGCCCATTCATTTCCAATTGAAAACTGTTTTCTTCAGGCTTCACAAAGGGGTGGCCTGAGGCAAAGACCTTCCTGACATTCAGTGCAACACAACAATAAGTAAGCAAAAAGCCCAAAGCAGTGTTTCTGCACTGAGACTTTCCTGGTCACACGGATATCTGAGTTTTCTGAGATGCTCGCCATTCTCTTCAACTATCCTTTACATGGCCATGTCACAGAGCTGGGAGGTGATACATATTTTAGACACAAATCCCTGAGCCCATTCTGGAGAGTGGCCAGAATTCAGGAAGAAAACAACAACTTAGAAAGATAGCAGGTGTTGCACATCGATAAGACAAGCTGCAGTCCATTCATATATGGGGCAGGATGAATTATAGGGAAGATTTATACAAGACAGGACACATCCATTAATGCATTCTCTTTTCTAATGTCTACAACAAAGGACACAGTGGGATACACATAAACAGAAACACTCGCCTTGTCAAATGACTTACTAGAAACTGTCTGCTCCAAACCAAACAAACCGCCTTTTCGATCTATTCTCAGAACATGAGACAATACAACAAACCCACACCCACTCCCACAAAGGCACCTCCTTCCCCCAAGTAGGTCTGTGACTATCCGGAGTGTACTCTGACTGGTGGGCCATACTATGTTCCCCCGAAATGGCCTGTCTTCTCTCAGATCTTGTTTCCTTGACCAACTCTGTGAAGATGTCAGGAAAAAGTGGTTAGCCACTATCTGTTTTCTCAGCAAAGGTCCATCTTCAGAGCTCTCCTGGCATTTGGCCATCCTCACATCATTAGGTACCAAGAAAACTGACTCTGTCCTTGGTAAATCCAAACAAGTGAGCCCACTGGGCCTGGGACTGGGACTGCCTCTGGGTGCCTGGCTTCTTGGATACCAAGTTCAGAGAGTTCCATCACCAAGGAAATGAGGTATGTCACATTCTTTGGAACTGAATGAGGTCACTGCCTTGGCAACCACTTTGTCCTAACAGTTGCTTCCAAGGGTTACATAAGATGGAGGTTTCCCCTACTTCCTGTGACACTTTCATAAGGTAGAATGTATATCAACCATTGGCACCCGGGAACAGCTCTCCACTCAGGCCTGGATTGTTCCACCTTGTCTACAATAAGAAGAGATAGAGGCAGATTCAGACACATCCCTTCATCCTGACCAGGTTGTTTGCCATGGAAGTTGACTTTTGCTCTCTCAGGTGCTTCATACCTGCCTACAACTTCTCCAGGTATCATTTGTGCATGGACATTTGAGGTTTTCATCTGGTGGAAGATCCCCAACTTTCCTGTATTGTAAGAACCCCTCTGTCCCTGCTCTTCTGTAAAATGATTGAGGGAACAGTGTATACTTGGGGTTAAAAACAGGTTTGATTTGGTGACGAATGATTCTGTGCGATGAATAATGGGATTGGGAACCTGCAATATTTACAAGAATATAGAGGTGAAATATAAGTATGAAAAAAGAAATCTAGGTATGCTTTGAAGCCCAGAAGGGTTTTGCCCTTGATTGGGATACTTAGCTTTGAATTATGTTCTGCAAAGATGTCTCAGATAATTTGATATACAATGGCATAGGACCTTGTACATTGGATGATTGAATTTAGAAGAGAACATCCAGTCAAAAAGGGATATTCAGTAGGATTAGGAAGATAGTCGGTAGGTTTAGGAAGACGAGTGAGTATAGGATTTGGACCAAAAGTTCTTTAGCAATAGACTTTTGGTTATAGACTGAATGTAAATGTCAGCACATATGAAGAGTCAGACACTATGTTGAACTGGGGAAAATATGTAGAAAAGCAGATATCAATGGAAACATTACGAAATCAGGCAAAGTATAAAGTGAGGGATAGAATTAGACATTTTCAACAGGGTTGAGTTTCAATATATAAATTAGGAAAAAACAAATATGTAGTCACCAATAGGAGTGACAATTGACAGCATTAGGAAACCTGGACATGGATGTTTTTAGAAATCCATGTTCACTTTCCATTTAGGCTTTGGTACAATCATAAGTGTGACCTTTCCATTTTGTGTCCAGAATATTACTGTGATAATGAGGTGACATGAGTATTTCTTTCACCATTTCTGGGAGCAATATATTGAAGATGTAAAATTAGAATCGGGGGTACAAATAGGTGTACCCTGTTTCTATGAACATAGAGAAAAACCACGAATAGACCATACTGTGAATAAATAATATAACTTTTTTGAACTTTAAGTAATGAATTGAACTGATATCTGAAAAATAAAAGGAAATTGTATATTGATATACAATCATTCATTCCAACCAGTTATATATCTAATGGAAATATTAGTGTTTTGGTTTATCATGAAGAGTGTGTGAGTTTTGCTTCAAAATGATTATGGAAATTCAAAATAATGTGTTTGGAAAGAAGTCTCATGAAAAGACCAGTCAAGAAACCCTGACAATACATGTGTTCTGAAGCAAGAATTGATTAATGTTGAAACAAATGCCTATTAATTTGTGAACTTGGGGATGAAATGTATATCCTATGATGTGCAAAAACTGAAGAAACAAAAATGTACCAGTGTCGAATACAAATGAATGACAAATTACATATCATGTCCCATAGGAGTCTACTTGCATTGATGTTAGACTGGGTCAGATACTGTAGAATAATTAGGATTTGTATGCACCCTTCACTGAAGTTAGTAGTCAGTACTAGGAAACAAATATGTATTTCAGGTGGATGAATATTTCTGATTATAATCTTGTGAAAATTTGATTATAAATCAACATACATGACCATGAATGAATTTAGAGAGTGTATACTAGACACATATATTTCATATTTGGAAAACTTTGGAGAGTATATCTATATCTATATCTATACACACACACACACACACACACACACACACACACACACAACACTCACAGACATTAAAAAGTACCAATATAAATGCCAATCGAAATTCATCAGTAAATATATATCATCCACAGATGCAAAAATATTTATGTTACTGAACATGAGTTTATGTATAATGTTGTTCTTCTAGGACGCTCTCTTATAGGTTGAATTTTCATTTCCAACAGCATTTAGGAGGAGTGAACACTTCTCACAATTTGTATCTGCCAAGACATCGACCTTACAAAAATGTACGTGTGATACCTGGTAGGATTCTATATATGCATATAAATATACATGTGTGAATAAGCTACAGAAATTGGAAACAAGTATTCACATATTTGTTAAGTTTAAAAACACATGGAGAATATTTCAATTAAAATTTGACTAGATGTATAACTCCTACCTTATATAATGCAAATGTCAAGTCCAACTATAGAACATGTCTCCTCTGAAGTGCTTGTATTTCTATTGTGTTGGGTTAATTTTCCCCATTATATTAGGATGAATAGTCTGAGTCTACTAGGTATGGGTTAGTGTCAGGGATTAAGTACTTCGAATGAAAAATTGGAAAATGAATCCCATGTGTATGTAAATATATGCTGCACAAATATCCTCCCACTCTCATCCAAAACAATGCCTTGACATTACCTTCACCCCAAGTAAGACACAATTAGAGGAGAAGAGTTACAAAATCAGTGAATACATATCTGGAATGGAAAATGCTCAGGAGTTCACAACCTTGGAGGTGGTTTAGGAGTTTCCAAAAGTAAGAGACATGGTAAACACTCCACTAACATGTAACTCTGCTGGCCTAAAAACTTTTTGAGAAACTGCCTCTGAGCTTCCGCACTTGAAATATATGTTGTTTTCATGAGATTTGGCTTCCTTTGTAGTGAGACCATCAAAGCTGGGTCTGCATCTATGTGACCTGGAGGACATGGTTTCTTATTTTCCAATGAACAAGATGAAGCAGTGCTGAATCCTCTCTTTATAGGTAAACTGAGGCCACTGGGGACTAAGTGTCTCCCCGTCTCCCCATGTGGACTGTGAAGCCATTTGGTCCTCCTCCACTTTTTGTGGTTTTTAGGCTGCTGCACTGTGAGTTTGGTATTTGTTTCACGAAATACTAGCAGGTAACTGGGACACAGTGCTGGAGGGAGTTCTGTCACGTGTGGTGGGTCAGGGTCTGTAAGAGAATGCAACAACTAGGCTTCTATCTCTCACAGCTTGCCCTACTGCCCCCTTGTCCATATCAACCTGATTCTTAATTTTCCTCTTAAAACTCTCCATATAACAAGATGCCTTTACATATAAGGGTCTGCTGGCAGCACCATGTCAGTTACAAGCCATTTGGAATCCAATGGTAGATCCACATGGCCCTACCATGGATGTTTTATCAAACACCTCCCCAGCACTGCTCTAGACCCACTACTCAGCAGGCTCAAACTTACTGGCATCTATGTTCTACACCATTTTCATGAAACTCAGTAAATCAAGGCACTGTCTGGTATACTCATGATCAGCAATAGGACATCCAATGTTTCTCCAGTGCCACCTGGTCATAGGAATTTCAAAAATTTCATGGTATTTATCTAGCCATTTTTCAAGATTGAAGTTGGAGGCACTGTGGGTTTCAATTCATTCAGCAAAGATTAAATGGTGAGGAAGCTCATTTCAATGAAATCTCTGGAGAAATCTCACAGGCAAGGCTTCCCAAAGAATGGACAAAAGGTCACATTAGGCCAGGCCCATTGAGGTCTACAATGTGAGGTGGATGTGTGTTTTGACTCTCAACTATGGCTGCCATTTCTTTAAGAATAAAATCATGTGATATCCTTGCTGAGATTCCCAGGCCTCTGTGGAAATCTACCCGGGGCCTAGGTCTCAGTTTCCAAGAGCGACTTTCATGCGTGGCCTCTTAAAATCCCAACAAAATTCATAGCAATGCTTCTCTGAGTTCAGTTCCAAAACCCAGTGTTTAAGGGGAATCACACCAGAGTTCAAGCCCACGTGGAACCAGTCATTTTTTCCAATGCCACACAAATGACCAACATTAAAACCAAAACACTCCCACATGGCCCTCACCTTATTCGATATAGTCAATCATCTTAAACTCTGGCTGGAGGTTTCCATGAGGGGTGCAGCCCAACACAGTGTCCAAAATCAGCTCGTTTGCCCCTCATTTGCCTAAAGTCAGGGTAGCCTGGACACCGTTGCTGTGAACCAGGAGTGAACAAATAAGCCTGCCGTTAATACTTCTATGTTTCTCCAATTTGAGGGCTCCTGATTTTAGGTATCGATTCTTTAGGTGATTTAGAGTCATGCGAAAACACAAGCACCTCTGCAGGGCTTTGAAGAACTCATTTGACTCACAGAATCCCTATTCATATTTGTTGGAGTGCAGGAACCTAACAGAGGAAGGCAAGAGTCTGCATCCACAATGAATGATATTTTTTGCCATTTTGGTTTTGGAAGCTCACATGGGATCATTCTTGAGATCCATCAGGTGCTGAGAATCTAAGTCACAGCCACACACAGGACCAAGAGGCTGATAAAGACACATCCCTTTCCAAAGCAATTAAGCAAAGAACCACAGGTGAGGCCCATTCATTTCCATTTGAAAACTGTTTTCTTCAGGCTTCACAAAGGGGTGGCCTGAGGTAAAGACCTTCCTGACATTCAGTGCAACACAACAATAAGTAAGCAAAAAGCCCAAAGCAGTGTTTCTGCACTAAAACTTTCCTGGTCACACTGATATCTGAGTTTTCTGAGATGCTCGCCATTCTCTTCAACTATCCTTTACATGGCCATGTCACAGAGCTTGGAGGTGGTACATATTTTGGACACAAATCCCTGAGCCCATTCTGGAGAGTGGCCAGAATTCAGGAAGAAAACAACAACTTAGAAAGATAGAGGTGTTGCACATCGATAAGACAAGCTGCAGTCCATTCATATATTGGGCAGGATGAATTATAGGGAAGATTTATACAAGACAGGACACATCCATTAATGCATTCTCTTTTCTAATGTCTACAACAACGGACACAGTGGGATACACATAAACAGAAACACTCGCCTTGTCAAATGACTTACTAGAAACTGTCTGCTCCAAACCAAACAAACCGCCTTTTCGATCTATTCTCAGAACATGAGACAAAACAACAAACCCACACCCACTCCCACAAAGGCACCTCCTTCCCCCAAGTAGGTCTGTGAGAATCCGGAGTGTCCTCTGACTGGTGGGCCATACTATGTTCCCCCGAAATGGCCTGTCTTCTCTCAGATCTTGTTTCCTTGACCAACTCTGTGAAGATGTCAGGAAAAAGTGGTTAGCCACTACCTGTTTCCTCAGGAAAGGTCCATCTTCAGAGCTCTTCTGGCATTTGGCCATCCTCACATCATTAGGTACCAAGAAAACTGACTCTGTCCTTGGTAAATCCAAACAAGTGAGCCCACTGGGCCTGGGACTGGGACTGCCTCTGGGTGCCTGGCTTCTTGGATACAAAGTTCAGAGAGTTCCATCACCAAGGAAATGAGGATTGTCACATTCTTTGGAACTGAATGAGGTCACTGCCTTGGCAACCACTTTGTCCTAACAGTTGCTTCCAAGGGTTACATAAGATGGAGGTTTCCCCTACTTCCTGTGACACTTTCATAAGGTAGAATGTATATCAACCATTGGCACCCGGGAACAGCTCTCCACTCAGGCCTGGATTGTTCCACCTTGTCTACAATAAGAAGAGAGAGGCAGATTCAGACACATCCCTTCATCCTGACCAGGTTGTTTGCCATGGAAGTTGACTTTTGCTCTCTCAGGTGCTTCATACCTGCCTACAACTTCTCCAGGTATCATTTGTGCATGGACATTTGAGGTTCTCATCTGGTGGAAGATCCCCAACTTTCCTGTATTGTAAGAACCCCTCTGTCCCTGCTCTTCTGTAAAATGATTGAGGGAACAGTGTGTACTTGGGGTTAAAAACAGGTTTGATTTGGTGATGAATGATTCTTTGCGATGAATAATGGAATTGGGAACCTGCAATATTTACAAGAATATAGAGGTGAAATATAAGTATGAAAAGAGAAATCTAGGTATGCTTTGAAGCCCAGAAGGGTTTTGCCCTTGATTGGGATACTTAGCTTTGAATTATGTTCTGCAAAGATGTCTCAGATAATTTGATATACAATGGCATAGGACCTTGTACATTGGATGATTGAATTTAGAAGAGAACATCCAGTCAAAAAGGGATATTCAGTAGGATTAGGAAGATAGTCGGTAGGTTTAGGAAGACGAGTGAGTATAGGATTTGGACCAAAAGTTCTTTAGCAATAGACTTTTGGTTATAGAGTGAATGTAAATGTCAGCACATATGAAGAGTCAGACACTATGTTGAACTGGGGAAAATATGTGAAAAGCAGATAACAATGGAAACATTACGAAATCAGGCAAAGTATAAAGTGAGGGATAGAATTAGACATTTTCAACAGGGTTGAGTTTCAATATATAAATTAGGAAAAAACAAATATGTAGTCACCAATAGGAGTGACAATTGACAGCATTAGGCAACCTGGACATGGATGTTTTTAGAAATCCATGTTCACTTTCCATTTAGGCTTTGGTACAATCATAAGTGTGACCTTTCCATTTTTTGTCCAGAATATTACTGTGATAATGAGGTGACATGAGTATTTCTTTCACCATTTCTGGGAGCAATATATTGAAGATGTAAAATTAGAATCGGGGGTACAAATAGGTGTACCCTGTTTCTATGAACATAGAGAAAAACCACGAATAGACCATACTGTGAATAAATAATATAACTTTTTTGAACTTTAAATAATGAATTGAACTGATATCTGAAAAATAAAAGGAAATTGTATATTGATATACAATCATTCATTCCAACCAGTTATATATCTATTGGAAATATTAGTGTTTTGGTTTATCATGAAGAGTGTGTGAGTTTTGCTTCAAAATGATTATGGAAATTCAAAATAATGTGTTTGGAAAGAAGTCTCATGAAAAGACCAGTCAAGAAACCCTGACAATACATGTGTTCTGAAGCAAGAAGTGATTAATGTTGAAACAAATGCCTATTAATTTGTGAACTTCTGGATGAAATGTATATCCTATGATGTGCAAAAACTGAAGAAACAATAATGTACCAGTGTCAAATACAAATGAATGACAAATTACATATCATGTCCCATAGGAGTCTACTTGCATTGATGTTAGACTGGGTCAGATACTGTAGAATAATTAGGATTTGTATGCACCCTTCACTGAAGTTAGTAGTCAGTACTAGGAAACAAATATGTATTTCAGGTGGATGAATATTTCTGATTATAATCTTCTGAAAAGTGGATTATAAATCCACATACATGAACATGAATGAATTTAGAGAGTGTATACTAGACACATATATTTCATATTTGGAAAACTTTGGAGAGTATATCTATATCTATATCTATACACACACACACACACACACACACACACACACACACACACACACAACACTCACAGACATTAAAAAGTACCAATATAAATGCCAATCGAAATTCATCAGTAAATATATATCATCCACAGATGCTTCTTCCGGACCCAGTCTCCTCTCCAAACACTCCTCCCTTAACACCTGTTAGTCTAGTCTATTATAATACCCCAGAGGAAAAAGGGACTCTTGCCGCAAAATGGGAAGGCCCCTATCCAGTCATACTCTTTACCCTTACCGCCGCCAAACTCTCCCTACCAGACAACTGTCTCACTCCATGGATTCACATGTCTAGGTTGAAGCCACATCACCAGGAGGCCCCACCTGCTGAAGACAGGGCCACCCCAGAGGAACTCCAAGAATCACCTACTGAACCTCCCCTTTACTCCTGCTCTCCACACCCATCTCACCCATTTTAGTTGTGGCTCACACGGTTTTCCTTGCAGCCCAATTCCTCTTAAAGAAGGCACAATGAGCTCTCCCAACACCCTAGTCTTCTCTAACTGCTTGTTTTTTGTGCTCTGCTTATTTTCTGTGCTCTGTCAGGACTGGTCTTTACCCTCCTCACCTACCATGCATTTATTCACTTTTCGGGAACGATACTCAGAACATGGCATGCAGAAGGTCTGCGCAGTGGATGCAACTACTTGCTTCATCCACAACTGCACCTCTATTTCCCTAAAATTGTCACCTTCAAGGACCTTCGTCCCTGGTAGCTGGAACTGGCCTTTCATTTGCTTCCTTTTTGATCAAACAAAAGACTATTGTCATTGGTGGCCTGAGATATATAATGGGTGCCCCTATTGGTCATGCATGTTCCATGATGAACGTGGTAGCTATTCTTACCACTCATTTGGTTACCCTGAAGGGTGGACTTCTAGTTACATAAAGTGGCATAAAGGCTCTTCATCCAGTAAAATGGATGGTATACTTTAGATAAACCTGACCCCAAGGCCAAACGATGGGGCTATGTTGAGTTTGCTGTCTATGCTCGGCCAACCTCAGTCATACCCACAGGGTGGATGACTATTGGCCGCACCCTGATTACGCAACCTAAGGCAACCATCGAGGTAGTCGAACACATTAAGGACTCAGAATCAAAACTTTGAGATCATATCCATAGCTCATCCAAAGAGGATTCAGAGCCTTCAACCCTCTCAGGTCCCCCTCCCACATGGCTCAATTTGCTACACCAAACTTTTTGATTATTAAACTCCACCCCTCTTTCTGTGCCTACTTCTCAGTGCTTTCTCTGTGCTTCACTTAGTCGTCCACTTCTAGCAGCAGTCCCATTAGCGGCAGGAAATATTCCAGCAAAACCCTACAATTTCTCTAAAAAGGACAACCCCTACATGTGACACGTATCCCACTGTGGGAAAGTTATTCCACCAATACTTTATTTCCTTTCATCTGTTTCCACCTGCCAATAATGAATCCTTTACCCATTTGTTCCTTGAGCTACAGCACCCCATAGAGCCCTGTGTTTATGCAACCTGGACATTTCCTCTGGTGTAATGGTTCTTTAAGTACCTCAACCATCAATGTCTCTGGCGCCTGTTTCTTGGTTACTGTAGTTCCTCAGCTATCTTTGTATACTCCCACCGAATTCTGACAGTTGGCCCTACCTTCCCGCACCCGTAGGGTAGTCTTTCTGCCGGTTCTGGTAGGCCTCATTTTAACAACCTCAGTAACAGTTCTCGGACTCTCTGGTGGAGCTATAGGTCATGCTCTATGGGATCCAATGACCTTCAACAAAAACTGCAGGAAACACTCAATACCATGGCTGAGTCTCTGGGTTCCTTGCAGCGGCAGGTTACTTCATTGGCACAAGTGGCTTTACAGAACCAAAGGGCAATTGATCTTCTCACTGCAGAAAAAGGGGTTACATGCCTATTCCTCAGAGAGGAATTTTGCTATTATGTTAATGAATCTGGGCTAATAAAAAAAATGTTGTTAAATTGCAGGAATTATCGACCCAATTGCTCAAACCTACCTCCTCCAATCCCATAACGGGGTTCTTCCAATCCTATCTTGCCATGTATTTACTACATATCTTGGATCCCCTTATTTGGATGCTCCTTTTTTGTGCTCTCTTGCCCTGCATAATGAAGTGCCTTCAAACCCAACTGCATAAAATTCCTAATCAAACTTTCAACCAGCTTTTGCTTAGTCACTACCAGCCTCTGATGACCGATGAATCCCCAACATCTCCAAGAGAACAGTTCACTCAGTGATGAAGCTCACTACCAGGCACGATGGAATGCAACGGGTATTAGACAGTGGGAGACAACGAGCTCGGAGAACCTCTTAATCTGCCATCCTGGATTCATAGTCTTTACCACCTTCTAAGCTTTCTCATGGTTCTTGGCCTCTTCTATGTCAGTCCCCCCACATGGAACTTCTGCCAAAAATTGACATTTGCTTTAATTTTTATCTTCATTCTGTTTTTATTCGCTCTGATCTTCTTCAGGTGCTGGCGACACCATGTCCAGGCAACGCTTCCAGTATTTCCTTGAGTCTCTGTTACAGGACCAGTGGCTGATACCAACAATCTCTTCCATCCAGGACTGGTTCCATGCCATCGACATCTTTGGCTTCAGGGAACATTCATTGACTTCACCCCTATGAAAATAGCTGTCTATAGCCACTGGGTTTTATTTCTGGCTGCCATGATATCCCCATACCTGCCCCCTGAGCATTCCTCCACTTCTCTTTCTAGGCCCCACACCACCCCCACACAGCAGGAAGCAGCCAGATCTGACAAACGACACCCCACTTCCTAAGAAAACAAAAAGGGTGGAATGTTGGGAAAAGAATAAATGGCAGCCATACCCCAGAGAAAAACCCCAACATGGCGCCTAAGGACTTCTTCTTCCTACCTTCTTCATTTCTGCAGTGGCGCAAAAAGTTCCCGCCCTTGTGAACTCTCCCGACAGCGCCAATTTCAAATCTCGCTTGTGGGGAACCTTAGCCCCAATGAGAACTAATTCCTGGGCTCTGGAGCTGATATTTGAAAGAACTTGTCAATAAACGGGTTGCTGCCATTTATGTAAGCCATACCATCTCCCCCTTAGTTCTATATAAGCACACAGCTTTTAGCAATAAATTTGGAATTCTCCCGGTGAAGTGTCATTGTGTGGGGAATTATTTCACTCATGTTCAGCAACAGGATATCCAAAGGTTCTCCAGTGCCACCTGGTAATGGGAATTTCAGAAATTTGATAGTATTTATTTAACCATTTTTGAAGGATGAAGTTGGAGTCACTGTGCGTTTCAATTAATGCAGGAACCATTATGTGGTGAGGAAGCTCATTTAAATGAAATCTCTGGAGAAATCTCACAGGCAAGGCTTCCCAAAAAGTGGCCAAAAGGTCACATGAAGCCAGGATCATTGAGGTCTACAATATGAGTTCCATTTGTGTTTAGACTCTCAATTATGGCTGCCAAGTCTTTCAAAATAAAATCATGTGATATCCTGGCTGAGATTCTCACTGCACTGTGGAAAGACACCCTGGCCCTCGATCTCAGTTTTCAAGGGCGCATCTCATGCGTGGCCTCCTAAAATCCCAACAAATTTCATGGCAATACTTCTTTGAGGTAAATTCCAGAACTCAGTCTCTAAGAGGAATCATGCCAGAATTCAAGCCCAGGTGGATCCAGTTATCTCTTCCAACCGCCAAACAAATGACCACAATTAAAACCAAACACTCCCACATGGCCCTCATCTTCTTCCATATAGATACTTATCATAACCTCTGGCTGGAGTTTTTCATGAGGGGTGCAGCCCAAGACAGTGTCAAAAATAAGCTCCCTTGCCCCTCATTTGCCTAAAGTCAAGGTGGCCTGGACACCCATCCGGTGAACCAGGAGTGATCAGATAGGCCAGCTGTTAATACTGCTCTGCATCTCCAATTTGAGGCCTACTGACTGTCAGGTATAGATTCTTTATATGATTTGGAGCCATGAGAAAACCCAAAAACCTATGGGTTAGCCTCTGCAGTGCTGTGCATAACTCATTTGAACCAAAGGATCCGCATTCTCACTTGATGGTGGTCAGGAACCTTACAAATGAATGCGAGAGACTTCATTCACAATAATTGCTCTTTTGGCCATTTTGGTTTTGGATGCACACATGGGATCTCTCTTTACATCCATCAGGTGCTGAGAATCTAAGCCACAACCTCACACAGGGCCAAGAGGCTGATTCAGACACATCCCTTTCCAAAGCAATTAAGCAAAGAGCCACAGGTGATGCCTATTCATTTCCATTTGAAAACTGTTTTCTTCAGGCTTCACAAAGGGGTGGCCTGAGGCAAAGACCTTCCTGACATTCAGGGAAACAGAACAATTGATAAGCAAAAGGCCGAAAGCATGGTTTCTCCACTGAGACTTTCTTGGTCACACTGATATCTGAGTTTTCTGAGATGCTCGCCATTCCCTTCAGCTATCCAGGACATGGCAATGTCACAGAGCTTGGAGGTGGTACATATTTTGGACACAAAACCATGAGACTATTCTGGAGAGTGGTGAGAATTCTGGAAGAAACAGGAACTTAGGATGGTAGCAGGTGTTGCCCATGGATAAGGCAAGCTGCAGTCCATTCATAAATTGGGCAGGATGAATGCCGGGAATCTTTCTACTATACAGGACATATGAATTGTTGCATTCTATTTTCTAATGTCTACAACCACGGACACAGTGGGATACAGAAAAATAGAAACACTTGCCTTGTCCAACGACTTACTAGAAGAAGACCACTCCAAATCAAACAAACCGTCTTTCCTACCTATTCTCAGATCATGAGACAAAACCACAAAATCACACCCACCCCACAAAGACACCTCCTTCCCCCATGTAACTCTGTGACTATCCGGAGTTTCCTCTGAGTGGTGGGCCATACTATGTTCCCCCAAAATGGCCTGTCCTATCTCAGATCTGGTCTCCTTGGCCAACTCTGTGAAGTTGTCAGGAGCCTGCGGTGAACCACTACCTACTTTCTCAGGAAAGGCCCCTATTCAGAGCTCTCCTGGTATTTGGCCATCCTCACATATGTTGGTACCAAGAAAGACTGACACTCTCCTTGGTAAATTCAAACAAGTGAGCCTACTGGGTCTGGGACTGGACTGGCTCCGGGTGCCTGGCTTCCTGGATCCCAAGTTAAGAGAGTTCCATCACCAAGGAAGTGAGGTAGATCACTTCTTCAGGAACTGAATGAGGTCATTGCCTTGACAACCACTTTGTCCTAACAGTTGCTTTCAAGAGTCCCATGAGATGGAGGCTGCCCCTACTTCCTGTGACACTTTCACAAGTTAGAATGGTATATAAACCATGGGCACCCGGGAACAGCTCTCCACCTAGGACTGTTTTGGTCCATCTTCTCTACATTAAGAAGAGAGAGGCTGATTCATACACATCCATTCATGCTGACAAGGTTGTTTGCCATTGAAGATGACTTTTCTCTCTCAGGTCTTTCGTAGCTGCCTACATCTTCTCAAGGGATCATTTCTGCATGGACCTTTGATGTTCTCAACAGGTGGGACATGCCCTACATTCCTGTATTTTAAGAGCAACCCTGTCCCTGCTGTTCTGTAAAGTTCGATTGAGAGAACAGTGTATGGTTTGGGTTAGTAACATGTTCAATTTGGGGTTAGGAATCCTTCTGCATGACGAATAATGGTATTGGGAAACTATGATACTTACAAGAATATATAGGTGAAATATAAGTATAAAAACAGAAATCTAGGGAAGATATGAAGTCCAGAAGGGCATTGGGCCCTTAATTGGCACACTTAGCTTTGAATTATTTTCTGCAAAAATGTCTCAGATAAATCTATATACAATGGCATAGGAGCTTGTACCTTGGATGATTGAATGTCGAATAGAACACCCACTCAAAAAGGGATTGTCGGTAGGATTAGAAAGATAGTCAGTAGGTTTACAAAGAAGAGTGAGAATAGGATTTAGACCAAAAGTTCTTAAGCAATAGGGTTTCAGGTAGACAGTGAATGTAAATGTCAGCACAAGTGAAGAGTCAGTCACAATGATGAACAGGGGAAAATATGTAGGAAAATAGATATAAATAGAGACATTACTAAATCAGGCAAAATATAAAGTGAGTGATAGGATTAGACATTTTCAACAGGCTTGAGGTTGAATATATAATCTTAGGAAGAAACAAAAATGTAGTCACCAATAAGATTGACATTTGAGAGCATTAGGCCACCTGGACATGGAAGGTTTTAGTAATCCATGCTCACTTTCCATTTAGGCTCTGGTACAACCTTAAGGGTGACCTTTGATTTTTTTGTCCAGAATATTACTGTGATAAAATGTATATATAGATCAGGTGACATGAGTAATTCTTCCACCATTTTTTGAGGAATATTTTGAAAACGTATAAATTAGTATTGAGGGTAAAAATAGGTGTACCCTGTGTCTATGAATATAGAGATAATGCATGAATAGACCATACAGTTAATAAATAATATAACTGGTTCCACTTTAAATAATGTATTGAATTGATATCTGAAAATACATAAGAAATCATATATTGATATATAATCATTCATAACAACTAGTTATACGTCTAATTGTAATCCTAGGGTTATGGTTTATCATGAAGAGTGAGTGAGTTTTGCTTCAAAAGTGATTATGGAAATCAAAAATAATGTGTTTGGAAAGAAGTCTCATGAAAAGACGAGTTTGAAACATGGCGGAACACGTGTTTTCTGAAGCAGAAAGTGATTGAAAGTGAAATAAATGCCTATAAATTTGTGAACTTGTGGATGAAATATATATCCAATAATGTGCATAAACTGAAGAAATAGTAATGTACTAGTTTTCAATAAAAATGAACTTCAAAATACTTATCATGTCCCATAGGAATCTACTTGCATTGATGTGAAAATGGATCAGTTACTGTAGAAATATTAGGATTTATATGCGCCATTCACTGAAGTTAGTTTTCAATACTAGGAAAAAAATACGTATATCAGGAGAATGAATATTTCTGAGAATAATCTTGTGAAAAGTTGATTATAAATCCACATACATAATCATGAATGAATTTAGGGAGTGTATAATAAGACACATATATTAAATATTTTGAAATATCTGGAGAGAATATATATATATATATATATATATATATCCACACACAGATTTTAAAAATTAGCAATATATATGCCAATCGAATTACACCGTGAAATATGAATCATCCACAGATCCAAAAATATTCATTTTACTGGATATGGATTTATGTATAACTTTTTTCAACTAGGAAGCTCACCCATAGGTTGAATTTTCAGGTCAAACAGCGTTTAAGAGGAGTGATCTCTTCTCACACTTTGTATCTGCCAAGTCATGTAACTCACAAGAATGTACGTGTGATACCAGGTAGGATTCTATATGTGCATATAAAAATACATGTGCTGAATAGAATACAGAGAAAGGGAGACAGGAATTCACATATTTGTTAACTTTAAAAGCACATGGAAAACTATTTCAACAAAAAATTGACTAGATTTATAACTCCTACCCTATATAATGCAAAAGGCAAGTCCAAGTATACAACATGCCTCCTCTGAACTGCTTGTATTTCTATTCTGTTTCCGTAATTTTTCTCCATTATATTAGGATTAGTATTCAGAATCTAGCAGGGCATGTGTTAGTGTCAGGATTCAGTATTTCAAATGTAAAATAGAAAAATGAATCCAATGTGTATGCAAATATGTGCTAAACAAAATCTTCCCACTCTCATCCAGAACAATTCCTTGACATTTTTTTCGCCCAAAGTAAGACACAATTAGAGGAGAAGAGTAATAAAATCTGTGAATAATATATGCTCAGGAGTTTACAACCTTGGAAGTGGTAGAGGAGTTTCCCTAGTATGGGACAGGGTAAACACTCCATAAACATGGACCTCTGCTGGCCTAAATACTTCTTGAGAAACTGCCTCTGAGTTTGGGCACTTGAAATATATGTTGTTGTCAGGAGCTTTAGCTTCTTTTTAGTGAGACTATCAAAGCTGTGTCTGCATCTATGTGACCTGGAGGACATGGTTTCTTATTTTCCAATGAACATGAGGCAGCAGTGCTGAATTCTCTCTTTGTAAGTAAACTGTGGCCACTGGGGGCTAAGGGTATTCCCATGTGGACTGGGAAGCCATTTGGTCATCCTCCACTTTTCGTGGTGTTTCTTGCTGCTGCACTGGGACTTTGGCAATTGCTTCATGAAATAAAAGAAGTTCAACTGGGACACAGTTCTGGAGGCAATTCTTTCATGTGTGGTTGGTCAGGGTCTGCAGGAGAATGCACCAACCAGGCTTCTATCCCACATAGCTTGGCCCCATGTCCATAGTAACCTGATTCTAAACATTGCCCGGAAACATCTCCATATAACCAGAAGCCTTTACATGGAAGGGTTTGCTGGCTGCACCATGTAAGTCACAAGCCATTTGGGATCCAATGGCAGATCCACATGGCCCCACCACAAATTTTTTATCACACACCTGCCTACCACTGCTCTAGGCCCACTACTCAGCAGGTTCCAACATACTGGCATCTCTGTTCTACACCATTTTCATGAAACCCACTCAATCAAGGCACTGTCTTGCATATTTACGATCAGCAACAGGACATCCAAAGTTACTCCAGTGCCACCTGGTCATGGGAATTTCAAAAATTTCATGGTATTTATCTAGGCATTTTTCAAGGATGACGTTGCAGGCACTGTGGGTTTCAATTCATTCAGGAACCTTTAAATGGTGAGGAAGCTCATTTCAATGAATGCTCTGTAGAACTCTCACAGGCAAGGCTTCCCAAAGAGTGGCCAAAATGTCACATGAAGCCAGGCCTATTGAGGTCTACAATGTGACGTCCATGGGTGTTGTGACTCTCAACAATGGCTGGCAAGTCTTTCAGAATTAAATCATGTGATCTTCTGGCTGAGATACCCAGGGCTCTGTGGAAAGCCACCCTGGGCCTAGATCTCAGTTTCCAAGGGTGATTCTCATGGGTGGACTCCTAAAATCCCAACAAAATTCATGGCAATACTTCTCTGAATTCAGTCTCTAAGGGGAATCACACCAGAGTTCAAGCCCAGGTGGTCCCAGTCATGTCTTCCAACCGGACACAAATGACCAAAATTAAAACCAAAACCCTCCCATATGGCCCTCATCTTCTTCCATATAGACACTAATCACAACCTCTGGCTGAAGGTTTCCATGAGTGGCGGAGTCCAAGAGAGTGTCCAAAATAACTCCCTTGCCCCTCATTGGCGTAAATTCAGGGTGGTCTGGACACCCTTCATGTGAAACAGGAGTGATCAAATATGCTAGACGTTAATACTTCTATGCTTCTCCAATTTGTGGAAAACTGAGTGTCAGGTATATATTTTTATGTGATTTGCAGTCATGAGAAAACACAAGCTCCTCTGCAGGTCTTTGAAGAACCCATTTGACCCAAAGGATCCCTATTCTCACTTGATGGAGTTCAAGAACTTTAAAGAGGAAGGCGACAGACTTCATCCACAAGGACTGCTTTTTGGCCATTTTGGTTTTGGATGCACACATGGGATCTCTCTTTACATCCACCACGTGCTGAGTATCTAAGCCACAACCTCACACAGGGCCAAGAGGCTGATTCAGACACATCCCTTTTCAAAGCAATTAAGCAAAGAGCCACAGGTGATCCATATTCATTTCCATTTGAAAACTGTTTTCTTCAGGCTTCACAAAGGGGTGGCATGAGGCAAAGACCTTCCTGACATTCAGGGCAACAGAACATTAGGTTAGCAAACGGCCCAAAGCAGTGTTTCTCCACTGAGACTTTCCTGGTCACACTGATATCTGAATTTTCTGAGACGCTCGCCATTCCCTTCAGCTATCCAGTACATGGCCATGTCACAGAGCTTGGAGGTGGTACATAACTTGGTCACAAAATCATGAGCCTATTCTGGAGAGTGGCCAGAATTCAGGAAGAAAACAGGAACTTAGGAAGATAGCAGGTGTTACCCATCCATAAGGCAAGCCGCATTCCTTTCATACATTGGGCAGAAAGAATTCTGGTAAGCTTTCTACTAGCCTGGACACATCCTTTGATGCATTCTCTTTTCTAATGTCTACAACCATGGACACAGTGGGATACACAGACATAAAAACACTCGCCTTGTCAAATCACTTGTTAGAAGTCGTCCACTCCAAACCAAACAAACTGCCTTTCCTACCTATTCTCAGAACATGAGACAAAATCACAAACACACACTCACACCCACAAATTCACCTCCTTTCCCAAAGTAGGTCTCTGACTATCGGGTGTGACCTCTGACTGGTGGGCCGTACTATGTTCCCATCAAATGGCCTGTTCTGTCTCAGATCTGGTTTCTTTGGCCAACTCTGTGAAGTTGTCAGGAGACAACGGTGAGCCACTTCCTGCTTACTCTGGAAAGGCCACTCTTCAGAGCTTTCCTGGCATTTGGCCATCCTCACATCAGTAGATACCAAGAAAGACTGACTCTGTCTTTGGTAAATCAAAAGAAGTGAGACCACTGGGACTGGGCCTGGGACTAGATTTGTGTGCCTGGACGCCTGGATCCCACGTTCAGAGAGTTCCATCACCAAGAATGTGAGGTGAGGTCACTTCCTTCAGGAACTGAATGAGGTCAATGCCTTGGCAAGCACGTTGTCCTAACATTTGCTTCCAAAGGCCCCATGAAATGGAGGCTGTCCCTAATTCCTTTGACACTTTCACAAGTTAGAATGGTATATCAAACATTGGTAACCGGGAACAGCTCTCCACAGAGGCCTCGTTTTGTCCTTCTTCTCTACATAAAGAAGAGAGAGGCTGATTCAGACACATCCCTTCATGCTGACCAGGTTGTTTGCAATGAAAGATGACTTTTGCTCTCTCAGTTCCTTCATAGGTGCCTACAACTTCTCTAGGGATCATTTGCGCATAGACCTTTGAGTTTCTCAGCAGTTGGAAGATCCCCTAAATTCCTGTATTTTAAGACCAACTCTGTCCTTGCTCTTCTCTAAAGTTAGATTGAGGGAACAGTGTATGGTTACGGTTAATAACAGGTTTGATTTGGAATAGAAATCATTCTGCTGGATGAATAATGGTATTGGGAACCTGCGATATTTTCAAGAATATATAGGTAAAATATATGAATCTGAAAACAAAAATCTAGGTAAGATTTGAAGCCCAGAAGGGCATTGGGCCCTTGATTGGGTATTAAGCATAGGACCTTGTAACTTGGATGATTGATTTTCAAAGAGAACTTCCAGTCAAAATGGATAGTCAGTAGTATTAGGAAGATAGTCGGTATGTTTATAAAGGAGAGTGAGTATAGGATTTGGACCAAAAGTTCTTTAGCTATAGGGTTTCGGGTATTGAGTGAATGTAAATGTCAGCACATGTGAAGAATTAATCACAATGATGAACTGGGGAAAATATGTAGGAATGCAGATATCAATAGAGACTTTAGGAAATCTGGCAAAGTATAGTTGGTAGTGAAATGTTAATAAAATAGATTCTTGTCACTTCCTGTTTTTCTGTATGCTTAATAAAACACTGTTGAAATCTTGAGAAGTGATTTCTAATCTTTTTCCCAGAATGTGCTGTCCCCAGCTGCCAAACTTCAGAATGTACTCCCTCACCCAGTTGCATGCAAACTGCTCACCTGCCCAGGCCCATCAATAAACTTTCCTCCCTGCCCTCTTCAAGGAAAGTATATAAGCTCTGCTTAAGCTGTTCTCAGGGTTCTCTGCTCTATTCAAATGAGCTCTGAGCCCCAGCATGCTGGACCCCCAATAAACCCTTTGTTTTTGCATGAGAGAGTCTCTTGGTGGTCTCTTCCCCCAATGCTCTTCCGATATTTATATATGGAGGTTCCACCGAAATCCAGCAGTGGTGAACGAGAGACCCCAATGGGCTACTCTCAGGGTAAGTAAGGCACCTCTTTCTGGTTTCAGGTTTCAGGTTAGGGCTTGGCAAAATGGCTGTCGATGAAGTGTGTGAGCTCTCTTTGATGGTGGCTGGCAGACGTGTCACAGAGCCACAAGCCAAGTCCCTGGGGGAGGCCACAGAGGACTCGGGAATCGAGGAATAATAGTCTCCTCGACTCAGTGATACTTTGTTTCAGATTCGGTATTGCCAGCCCATCAGGTTTTGCCACCTGCTCAGTCTTGGTCTCAGTGTTGGACGTCCATTGCCTGTCTTTATTGTTTTCTCTTGTCTGTGTCCTGTGTCGTTGCTTTTACTGTTTGTGTATCTTTCATTATGGGACAGATCACTTCAATGCCTCTGTCCCTGACCCTTGATCTATGGACCAAAGTCCGCTTAAGGGCTCAGAATGTTTCTTTTTTAGTAAAATGCTGGACCTGGCAGACTCTGTGTGCCACAGAATGGCCCACCTTTGGATTCGGATGGCCCCTAGAAGGATCTTTCTACTTCCCACTAATTTAAAAAGACAGAGATATTGTCTTACAGCCAGGGCCACATAGCCATACTGATAAACAGGAATATACCTTAACTTGGCAGGACCTCTGCAAATCTCCTCCTCCGTGGGTGAAGCCTTTCCTTGCTGTGTCCCCGTTCCTACTCCTTCCCACACGATCTCTCAACCCCTCTGCTCCTCCTCCTCCTCCACCCTCTGTTCTCCCTGAGTCACAAGATTTGACTCTACTGGACTCTCGTCCCCCTCCTTATCTTCTACCCTTGTCCCACAACCCCCAACACCCTCTAAGTGATTCTCCAGCTGCTGACTCAGCCTCTCCGCAATTGGACGATGCTAAGCCAGCCCAGGGCCCTCCAGATAACTCCCCTGCGTCACACACAGCCCCTCCTCCCCTGGAGGAAGCTGGAGTTGCTAAAGGAACTCGACGGTGGCAAATGATTGAAAACCCTGGAACTCCCGTGTTGCTTCCCTCCATCCCTAAGGACCAATGATTGACGATGGCCATAGGGAAAAAATGCAAGCCTACCAGTATTGGCCTTCTCCTCTTCAGACCTATATAAATGGAAAAATAACAATCCCCCTTTTACCGAGGACCCAACCTGGCTCTCAGGTCTGGTGAAGTCATTGATGTTTTCACACCAACCTACTTGAGATGACTGCCAACAACTCCTAGGGACTCTCTTCATGACAGAGGAACAAAAGAGAATCCTCCTGGATGCTAGAAAAAAGTATCCTCGGACCAAATGCGTGACCGACAAAACTTCCCAATATATTCAAAGCCGGCTTTCTCTTGAAACGACCCAACTGGGACCCCAACACCTTTGAAGGTAGGGAGCATCTGTCCACTTATCGCCGGGCTCTAATAGTGGGTATCTTAGTGGCCGCTAGGTGACCAACTAATTTGGCCAAGGTAAGAGAGATTATTTAAGGGCCTGATGAATCTCCCTCTATGTTCTTAGAGATAATTATGTAGGCATATAAGAGACATACTCCTTTCGATCCTCAGGCAGAGGATCAA
The DNA here is from genome assembly GCF_048772815.1 of Callospermophilus lateralis. Classification (NCBI taxonomy): domain Eukaryota; kingdom Metazoa; phylum Chordata; class Mammalia; order Rodentia; family Sciuridae; genus Callospermophilus; species Callospermophilus lateralis. The sequence continues at coordinate 49,579 of NW_027515069.1, read as the reverse complement.
AAGGCATCTGTCACAATGGCCTTTATTGGGAAAGCTGCCCTGGATATTAAAAGAAAGTTACAATGCTTAGATGGATTACAAGATATGACTTTGAGGGATTTATTCAGAGAACCCGAGAAGGTATACTTTAAGAGAGAAACTGAGGAAGAGAAGGGAGCTGAGTGAGGATAAAAGAAACAAAAGACAGACTAAGGCATTGACTAAGGTCCTGGTCACAACAACAAATAGGCCAGAAATTAAGAAACAGAGAGACAGGAAGGGATACCTGGGCACACACTAGAGGCCACCCCTGGCCTCAGATCAATGTGCCTACTCTAAAGAAAAAGGACACTGGGCCAAAGAGTGCCCTAGAAAGAGACAGCCATGCCAGCCAGATATTCTGACTCTGGAGGAATACTAAGAAAGTCCGGGCTCAGATCCTCTCCCTGACCTCAAGGTAACTTTTGAAGTGGAGGGGAACACAATAAACTTTGAAGTAGATGCAGGGTGAATATACTCAGCCCGTAAGGCCCATTGGGCCCTCTACCGAATAAAAGGTCTCTAATTCAAGAGTCTAACAGAAGTAAATATCGGGCTTTGACAACTACGAGGACCATGGACCAGGGAAAAGGAAAAATCCATCACTCCTTCCTAGTAATCCCAGAATGCCTGGCCCCATTGATTGGCAGAGTTCTGCTCACCAAGCTCTGGGCCAAAATAACTTTTAACCCTGAAGGCCCTCAAGTGGAATTTTTTAATTCTTCAGTAACTACTCCTATAATCATGGCTCTAACTATGTCAGTAGCAAATGTTCATCAACTCACTCACCTTTGTTCAAAGAAACTGCATTCATTCGTGAAGGATCAAGAACACAGTTTTCCACTAACCTACTCACAGCAAAAGGAAATAACTGAATGGGTAACAAAAGCCTGTCAGGTCCATTAATTGGTTAAAGCTTACACTTCCAAGCTTCCTGCAGGAAAGCACCTATGAGGAACCAGACGAGGACAATTCTGGGAAGTGGACTTTACTGAAATTAAGCCAGTAAGGTATGGACTTAAATAACTCCTAGTCTTTGAACATACATTTTCAGGATGTATTGAAGCCTTCCCCACACACACACAAAAAAAGAAATAAAAAAGAAGAAAAAAGAAACATTGCAAATGGTTGTAAAGAAGATCCTGGAAGATATTTATTCTCCCCTTGACGACCAGTAGTCTTAACCCTAATCAGCCCCTTAAGCTGCGATGGCTGATCACAAATCCTACTGGACACGAAGTATGGCCTATCTCGAATACAGCCCCCTTACGAACCTGGTGGCCATCTCTCCACCCAGTCATTTGTCAGCTGGCTATAGGTCTTTCCTATTGGGATATCCCTGATTAACAGGATCCCACTAAAATTCCATTAAATCCCTTCCGTACCATAGATAATGGAAACAAACATTATAGATGTAGGGACACGTGAGCCAGATGCAGATTGGCTAGCCTAGATTACTATGTTTGCCCGGCAGACTATCAAAGCCACAAACAGTCACGGCTGTGGGGGGGGGGAGAGCAGACTTCTATTGTAAGTCATGGGGATGTGAGCATACAGGGACTGTCAGATGGAAACCAAACTCCTCATCAAATTCTGTACACAGTATTGGCCATATTACGAATTAGATAACCAAAACCGATGGCCCCCAGAGGGGTCTCTAGATCCTCAAATTCTGTGTGACCTTTTTAACTTCTGCAAGTGCTCAAAAGGGTGAATGGAGATTCCGCTATGTGGAGGCCTTCTCTCTCCTTTGCTCACATCCTGAACTATGCTTCTCCAATAGATGCTCACCCTCAGCCTTGTGCTCCAGACTCTCTGCTGTCACTCCCACCTCAGCAACTTGATTTCTCCCCTCCAATATCTAGATCAAAAACCCAAATCTCGACTGGTTCTCAGACCATTGCTCCCTTGCTGAGGTTGCAGGTACTGAGGTACCACTCCATTCACTCACTCCTCTCCTCTCCTGTCAGTGCCTGCACCAGGTCCCACCCAGTCCTCTTACCACCTAATGCAAAGCTCAAACCCACTGAGAAGAATCCTCAGACCCTAATACAAGATGTAATGAAAATGGCCTTTAATGTTGCTTTGTCATCACTAAAAACAGGTTACTAAGAATTTAAAGTCCCTCACAGGCTTTTTGGAATCTCACTCCCGTCTCCCCCTCTGTTCTATCTGTTCTACTGCTCAAGTTTTTGTTGCTATTAAGATCCCAAAGCCCTCTCCCAATATTCTTTTACATCTCTCCTTCCTCATTCTCAGATCCACAGAGCTGCTCTTATCCCTGCCTTCCAAATTGTCCCCCTCTGTACCAGGCCCACAGAAAAGTCTTAACTGACCTTCTCCAGAAGTCTTCACCATGGCTGATTTAGGACTTTCAGCAAAAGAATCCCGATAAAAGAGTTCACTGTAGATAAACTTCCTATTTTTGTGTTGCCCTGGTCTCCTTGGCAACTGGCTAAAAAATTCAGCACTCCTGATCTAGACACACCCTTACTAGTTTTTCACAAAATATTTTAAAAAAAGGCCTCTGGCCTTGAGCTGGGGCTTCACAGAGATGGCTACATTTCTAAGATAAAGAAGTTACAAACTGGGCTGTATGGAAACAGCTGGAAGGGGGAAAAAAAGAAAGGGAAGACACCCCCACCCAGGTGTCCTTGAAAAGTTAACTTGCCCAAACTGTTTCTATCTTAGGTGCCTTGCCTTGTCCGTCCCTACAACAGTATAATTCTATATACTTAAACATTGTTTATGTTTTCATGAAATGGTCAACAGATGTGATTAATTGTGAAATGGTGCAGATGTTTCCCAGAGTGCTCTATCATGACGCAGGTTCATCTGAAGATCAAAGAGGGGGACATACAACCCGGTTCCGCTGGGAACATATGTCCCTCACCTTAGCCATTCTATTACGAATAGGAGTTGCTGCAGGGTTGGGCACAAGAACCACTGCTCTGGTCCATGGGACACAACAAGTGACCCAATTAGAAGCAGCAATAGATCAAAACTTAAAGATTTTAGAAACCTCCATCACAGCTTTGCAGGAATCTTTAACCTCTCTCTCTGAAGTTGTTTTACAGAACAGTCGAGGGTTGGACCTCCTTTTCATGACAGAGGGGGGCCTTTGTGCTTCATTCAGGGAAGAATGTTGTTTTTATGTCGACAATACTGGAGTTGTAAAAAAATCTATGAGTAAATTAAAAAGATGCCTTGAAGAGCAACAACGAGAGAGAGAGAGGCACAGAAAGGGTAGTTTGAGTCTTTTTTTACACAGTCCCCCTGGTTAATTACGTTTTTATCAACCCTGGCCGGTCCAATAATAATCCTCATAGTATTACTAACTATAAAACCCTGTTTCCTCAACCATGTAATTTCTTTTCTCCAAGCTCAAATTGGACAAATTAAAATTATGGTAATACCCCACTAGCAGACATAGAATGTGACACCCCACAAAGATCACTTTTATGATTAAAAGTAGCCAGAAAAAGAAGTGGGGAATGAAAGGTTAATAAAATATGTACTTGTCACTTCCTGTTTTTCTGTACACTTAACGAAACACTGTTGAAATCTTGAGAACTCTTTGCTAATCTTGTTGCCAGAATGTGCTGTCCCCAATTGCCAAACTGCAGAATCTACTCCCTCACCCGGTTGAATAGAAACCTGAACTGTACTTGGATCATTGAATGTAGAAGAGAACATCCATTCAAAAAGTTATAGTCAGTTGGATTAGAAAGATAGTCAGTAAGTTTAGGATGAAAAGTGAGTATAGGATTTGGAACAAAAGTTCTTTAGCAATAGGGTTTTGGTTAGAGAGTCAATGTAAACGTCAACACAAGTGAAGAGTCAGTCACAATGATGCACAGGGCAAAATATGTAGGAAAGCAGATATCAATAGAGACATTAGGAAATCAGGAAAAGAATAAAGTGAGTGATGGGATTAGATATTTTCAACAGGGTTGAGGATGAATATATGAGCTTAGGATAAAACAAATATGAAGTCAACAATAGGATTGACATTTGATAGCATTAGCGTAGCCCAAGACAGTGTCCAAAATAAGCTCTGTTGCCCCTCATTTGCCTAAATTCCCAGTGGCCTGTACACCCTTCCTGTGTACCAGGAGTGATCAAATAGGCCTGCCCTTAATACTGCTCTGCTTCTCCAATTTGAGTCCTACTGAGTGTCGGGTACAGATTCTTTATGTGAATTGGAAAGATGAGAAAACTCAAGCACCTATTGGATAGCCTCTGAATACATTTGAAGAACTCATTTGACCCAAAAGATCCCTATTCTCACTTGATGGAATTCAGGAACCTTACAGAGGAAGGCAAAATACTTCATCAACAATGACTGCTCTTTATGCCATTTTGGATTTTATGCACCCATGGGATCTTTCTTTAGATCCATCAGGTACTGAGAATCTAAGTCAAAGAATCACACTGGGCCAAGAGGCTGATTCACACACATCTCTTTCCAAATCAATTAAGGAAAGAGCCAAAGGTAAAGCATATTCATTTCCATTTGAAAAATCTCTCCTTCAGGATTCACAAAGGGTTGGCCTGAGACAAAGACCTTCCTGACTCTCAGGGCAACAGAACAATAGGTAAGCAAATGGCCCAAAGCAGGGATTCTCCACTGAGACTTTACTGGTCACACTGATATCTGAGTTTTCTGAGATGATCGCCATTCCATTCAGCTATCCAGTACATGGCCATGTCACAGAGCTTGGAGGTAGTACATATCTTGGACACAAAACCATGAGCCTATTCTGGAGATTGGCCATAATTCAGGAAGAAAACAGCAACTTAGGAAGGTAGCAGGTATCGCCCATCAATAAGGCAAGCCGCATTCAATTCATAAATTGTGCTGGATGAATGCTGGGAAGCTTTCTATGAGACAGGACACATCCATTGATGCATTCTCTTTTCTAATGTCTACAAGTACGGACACAGTGGGATACACAGACATAGAAACACTTGCATTGTCAAACGACTTACTAGAAACAGTTCACTCCAAACCAAACAAACCGCCTTTTCTAACTATTCTCAGAACATGAGACAAAACCACAAACCCACACCCGCAATGGCACCTCCTTCCCCCAAATAAGTCTGTGACTCTCCGGAGTGTGCTCTGACTGATGGGCCATACTATGATGCTCCGAAATGGCCTGACCTGTCTCAGATCTGGTCTTCTTGGCCAACAATGTGAAGTTGTTAGAAGCCAGGAGTGAGCCACTATCTGCTTTCTCAGGAAGAGCCCCTCTTCCGAGCTTTCCTGGCATTTGGCCATCCTCACATCAGTAGGTATCAAGAAAGACTGACTCTGTCCTTTGTAAATCCAAAAAAGTGAGACCACTGGGACTAGAACTGAGACTGGCTCTGGGTGCCTGGCTTTCTGTATCCCAAGTTCAGAGAGTTCCATCACCATGGAAGTGAGATGAGATCACGTCCTTCAGGAACTGAATGAGATCACTGCCTTGGCAACCACTTTGTCATAACAATTGCTTCCAACGGTCCCATGAGATGAGGGCTGCCCCTACTTCCTGTGACACTTTCACAAGTTAGAATGGTATATCACCCGTAGGCAAAAGGGAACAGCTCTCCACACAGGCCGGGTTTGGTCCATCTTCTCTACATTAAGAAGAGATAGGCTCATTCTGACTCAACCCTTAATCCTGACCAGGTTGTTTGCCATGGAAGATGATTTTTGCTCTCTCAGGTCTTACATAGCTGCCTACATCTTCTCCAGAGATCATTTCTGCATGGAGCTTTGAGGTTCTCAACAGATGGAAGATCCACTGCATTCCTGTATTGTAAGACCAACACTGTCCCTGCTCTTCTGTAAACATAGATGTGAATTGGAGTCATGAGAAAACCCACGAACCTATGGGATAGCCTCTGCAGAACTTTAAAGAATTCACTTGACCCAAATGATCCCTATTCTCACTTAATGGAGGTCAGGAACCTTACAGAGGAAGGCGAGAGACTCTATCCACCATGACAGTTCTTTTGTCCATTTTGGTTTTGGATGCACACATGGGATTTTTCTTTAGACCCATCATGTGCTGTGAATCTAAGCCACAGCCTCACATAGGGCCAAGAGGCTGATTCAGACACATCCATTTCCAAAGCAATTAACCGAAGAGGCACAGGTAATGACCATTCAATTCCATTTGAAAACTATTTTCTTCAGGCTTCACAAAGTGTGGCCTGAGGCAAAGACCTTCCTGATATTCAGGGCAACAGAATAGGTAAGCAAAAGGCCCAAAGCAGGGGTTCTCCACTGAGACTTTCTTGGGCATACTAATATCTGAGTTTTCTGAGATACTCACCATTCCCATCAGCTATCCAGTACATGGCCATGTCACAGAGATTGAGGTGGTACATATCTTGGACACAAAATCATGAGCGTATTCTGGAGAGTGTCCAGAATTCAGGAAGAAAACAGGAATTTAGAAAGATAGCAGGAGTTGCCCATCCATACGGCAACCTGCAGTCCATTCATAAATTGCACAGGATGAATGCTTTGAAGCTTTCTCGTAGACAGGACAAATCCATTGATGCATTCTCATTTCTACTGTCTACAATCACGGACACAGTATGATATATAGACACAGAAACACTCACGTTGTCAAAGGACTTACTAGAAACAGTCCACTCCAAAACAAACAAACCAGCTTTCCTAACTATTCTCAGAACATGAGACAAAACCACAAACTCACACTCACACCCAAAAAGGCACCTCTTTCCCCCAAGTAGGTCTGTGTCTATCCGGAGTGTCCTCTGACTTGTGGGCCATACTATGTTCCCCAAAAGTGGCGTGTCCTGTCTCCGATCTGGTCTCTTTAGCAAACTCTGTGAAGTTGTCAGGAGCCCGTGGTGAGAAACTACCTGCTTTCTCTGGAAAGGCCAGTCTTCATAGTTTCCAGGCATTTGGCTGTCCTCACATCAGTAGGTACCAAGAAAGAGTGACTCTGTCTTGTTAAATCCAAACAAGGGAGCCCACTGGGACATGGAGTGGGTTTGACTCTGTGTGCCTGGTTTCCTGGATCCCAAGATCACAGACTTTCATCACCAATAATGTAAGGTGAGGTCACTTCCTTCAAGAACTGAATGAAGTCACTGCCTTGGAAACCACTTTGTTTTAACAGTTGCTTCCAAGGTTCCCAAAAGATGGAGTCTGCCTCTACTTGCTGTGACTCATTCATAAGTTAGAATGGTATATCAACCATAGGCACCGGGGAACAGCTCTCCACACAGGCATGGTTTGGTCCATCTTCTCTACATTAGGAAGAGAGAGGCTAATTCAGACACATCCCTTCAACCTGACCAGGTTGTTTGCCATGGAAGATGACTTTTGCTCTCTCAGATCCTTCATACCTGCCTACACCTACTCAAGGGATTATTTCTGCAGGGACTTTTGAGGTTCTCAGCTGGTGGATGATACCCTACCTTCCTGGATTTTAAGACCAACTCTGTCCCTGCTCTTCTGTAAAGTGAGATTGAGGGAACAGTGTATGGTTAGTGTTAATACCATGTTCGATTTGGGTTAGGAGTCATTCTGCTGGATGAATTACGGTATTGGGAACCTGTGATATTTATAAGAATATAAATGTGAAATATATGTATGAGATCAGAGATCTGGGAAATATTTGAAGCCCAGAAAGGCATTGGGCCCTTGATTGGTATACTTAGATTGAATTATGTTCTGCACCGAGGTCTCAGATAAATCGATATACAATGGCATAGGACCCTATACCTCGGATGATTGAAAGTAGAAGAGAACATCCAGTCAAAAAGGGATAGTCTGTAGGATTAGGAAGATAGTCAGTAGGTTTAGGAAGAAGAGTGAGTCTCGGAGTTGGACCAAAAGTTCTTTAGCAATTGGTTTTCAGTTAGAGGGTGAATGTAAATGTCAGCACATGTGAAGAGACAGTCACAATGATGAACTGGGAAAAATATGTAGGAAAGCAGATATCAATAGGGGCATTAGGAAATCAGGAAAAGTATAAAGTGAGTGATAGGATTAGATATTTTCAACAGGCTTGAGGTTAAATATATAATCTTTGGAAGAAACAAATATGTAGTAACCAATAGGATTGACATTTGAGAGCAGTAGGCACCCTGGACATAGATGCTTTTAGTAATCCATGGTCACTTTCCATTCAGGCTTTGGTACAATCATATGTGTGACCTTTGCATTTTGTGTCCAGAATACTACTGTGGTAAAATGTATATGTAGATCAGGTGACATAAGTATTTCTTCCACCATAAAGGGGAGTAATATTCTGGAAACTTATAAATTAGTACTGGGGATACAAATAGGTGTACCTTGTGTTGATGATTATTGAGATGATGCATGAATAGACCATATTGTGAATAAAGTATGTAACTGGATGCAACATTAAATAATGGATTGAGTTTGCATCTGAAAATATATTGGAAATCTTATATTGATATATATACCATCATTCCAACGAGTTATATATGCAATGGTATTATTAGGGTTACGGTTTGTCGTGAAGAGTGAGTTTTGCTTCAAAAATGATTATGGAATCGAAAATAATGTGTTTAGAAAGAAGTCAAGTGAAAAGACCAGTAAAGAAACATGGAGGAATACATGTGTTCTGAAGTAGTAAGTAATTGAAAGTGAACCAAATGCCAAAAAAATTTGTGAAGTTCTGGATGAAAAAATACATCCTATGATGTCCATAAACTGAAGAAATAGTAATGTACCAGTGTTGAGTAAAAATGAACTTCAAATTACACATCATGTCCCATAGCAATCTACTTGCATTGATGTTAAACTGGTTCAGTTACTGTAGAAATATTAGGATTTTTAAGCACCATCCACTGAACTAAGTTTTCAGTAGTAGGAAACCAAAATATATTTCAGGTTTATGAATATTACTGAGAATAATCTTGTGAAAATTTGAATTTAAATGAACATAAATGAATATGAATGAATTTAGGGAGTGTATAATAAGACACATATTTTTCATATTTTTTTAAAATCCGTAGAATATACACACACACACGCACACACACACACACATACATGCACACACACACATTAATATTTAGCAATATATATGCCAATCGATATTCATCATGAAATATAATTCATTCACAAATCCAAAAATATTCATTTTACTGAACATGGATTTATGTATAGTGTTTTTCACTAGGAAGCTCACCCATAGGTGGAATTTTCAGTTCCATCATTATTTAGGGAGAGTCATCTCTTCTCACAATTTTTATATTCCAAAGGCAGTGATCTTACAAGAATGTACGTGTGATACCAGGTAGGATATTGTATATGCATAAAAAAATTACATGTGCTGAATAGGATACAGAGAAAGGGAGACAGAAATTTACATATGTGATAACTTTAAAAAATCATGGAGAAATATTAAAATGAAAAGTTTACTAAATTTAAAACACATACTCTTGATAAAGAGGAAGACAAATACAAATATAGACCATGCTTCCTATAAAAGGACTGTACTTCTATTCAGTTAGGTTTTTTTTTTCTCCATGATATTAGGATTAGTAGTCAGAGTCTAGTAGGGTATGGGTTAGTGTCAGGGATTCAGTATTTCAAATGGAAAATAGGAAAATGAATCTAATGTGTATGCAAACATGTGATACACAAAAATCTTCCCTCTCTTATCCAGAACAATACCTTGACATAACCATCGCTAAAAGTAAGACACAATTAGAGGAGAGGAGTTAGAAAACCTGTGAATACATATGTGGAATGAAAAATGCTCAGGAGTTCACAACACTGGAGGTGGTAAAACAGTTTACAAAAGTATGGGAGATGGTAAACACTACAGAAACATGGAGCTGTGCTGACCTAAAGACTTATTGAGAAACTTCCTCTGAGGTTAGGCACAAGAAATATATGTATGGCAATATTTAAATCAATGGTTCTGCAACTGATGTGATTCTGCAATCTGGGTCTGCATCTATGTGACCTGGAGGACATGGTTCTTTATTTTGTAATGAACATGAGGCAGCAGGTCTGAAAACTCCCTTTGTAGGTAAACTGTTGCTACTGGGAGCTAAGTGTCTTCCCGTGTGGTCTGTGAAGCCATTTGGTCATCCTCCACTTTTCAGGGTGTTTCTTACTGCTGCACTGGGAATTTGGTATTTGCTTCATGAAATACAATATGTTCAACTGGGACACAATGCTGGAGGGAGTTCTGTCATGTGTGGTTGGTCAGGGTCGGCAAGAGAATGTACGAACCAGGCTTCTATCCCACATAGCTTTCCCCTTGACTATAGCAACCTGATTCTGAACATTGCCCTGAAACCTCTACATATAACAAGATGCCTTTACATATAAAGGTCTGCTGCCTGCACCATGTCAGTCGCAAGATTTGGAAGCCAATGGAAGATCCAGGTGGTCCTACCAAAAATATTTATTTACACACCTATAGTCCACTGCTCTACGCCCACTACCCAGCAGGCTCCAACTTACTGGCATCTCTGTTCTACACCATTTTCACGAAACTCAGTCAATCAAGGCACTGTTTGTTATACTCATGATCAGCAACAGGATATCTAAAGGTTATCCAGTGCCAACTGGTCATGGGGATTTCAAAAATTTCATGGTATTAATCTAGTCATTTTTCAAGGATGAAGTTGGAGGCACTGTGGGTTTCATTTAATTCAGGAACCATTAAATGGTGAGGAAGCTCATTTCAATGAAAGCTCTGGAGAACACTCACAGGCAAGCCTTCCCAAAGAGTGGCCAAAAGGACACATGAATCCAGGCCCATTGAGGTATACAATGTGAGTTCCATGTGTGTTTGGACTCTCAATTATGGCTACCAAGTCTTTAAGAATTAAAACATGTGATATCCTGGCTCAGAATCCCTGAGCTCTGTGGAAAGCCATCCTGGGCCTAGATCTCAGTTTCCAAAAGCGATTCTCATGCGTGGTCTCCTAAAATCCCAACACTATTCATGGCAATACTTCTCTGAGGTCAGTTCCAGAACTCAGTCTCTAAGGGGAATCACACCAGAGTTCAAGCCCTGGTGGACCCAGTCATCTCTTCCAACTACCACACAAATTACCACAATTAAAACAAGAACCCTCCCATATGGCCCTCATCTTCTTTCATATAGACACTCATCATAATCTGGCTGGAGGTTTCCATGAGGGGTGCAGACCAAGACAGTGTCCCAAATAAGCTCCTTTGCCCCTCATTTGCCTAAAGTCAAGGTGGCCTGGACACCCATCCGGTGAACCAAAAGTGATCAAATAGGCCTGCCGTTAATACCGCTCCAATTTGAGGACTACTGTCTGTGGGGTTTAGATTCTTTATGTGAATTTTAGTCATGAGAAAACCCAAGCACAATGGGCTAGCCTCTGCAGGTTTTGTAGAACTCTTTTGACCCAAAGGATCCCATTCTCACTTGATGGAAGTCAGGAACCTTACAGAGGAAGTCGAGAGACTTCATCCCAATAATTGCTCTTTTGGCGAATTTTCTTTTGGATGCACATATGGTAACTTTCTTTAGATCCATCAGGTGCTGAGAATCTAAGCCACAGCCACACACAGGGCCAAGGGCATGATTCAGACACATCCCTTTCCAAAGCAATTAAGGAAAGTGCCACAGGTATGCCCATTCATTTCCATTTGAAAACTGTTTTCTTCAGGCTTCACAAAGGGGTGGCCTGAGGCAAAGAACTTCCTGACATTCAGGGCAACAGAACAATAGGTAAGCAAAAGGCCGAAAGCAGGGTTTCTCCTCTGAGACTTTCCTCGTCACACTGATATCTGAGTTTTCTGAGATGCTCGCCATCCCCTACAGCTATCCAGTACATGGCCATGTCACAGAGCTTGTAGGTGGTACATATCTTGGACAAAAAAACCATGGGCCTATTCTTGAGATTGGCCGGAATTCAGGACGAAAATAGAAACTTAGGAAGGTAGCAGGTGTTGCTCATCGATAAGGCAAGCTACAGTCCATTCATAAATGGGGCAATATGAATGCTGAGAAGATTTCTACTAGACACGACACATCCATTGATGGATTCTCTTTTCTAATGTCTACAACCACGGAAACAGTGGAATACACAGACATAGAAACACTCGCCCTGTGAAAAGACTTACTAGAAACAGTCCACTTCAAATGAAACAAACTGACTGTCCTACCTATTCTCAGAAAATGAGACAAAACCACAAACCCACAACCACACCCACAAAGGCACCTCCTTCCCCTAAGTAGGTTTGTGACTATCCAGAGTGTCCTCTGACTTGTCGGCCATAATATGTTCCCCCAAAATGGCCTTTCCTGTCTCAGATCTTGTCTCCTTGGCCAACTCTGTGAACTTCTTAGGAGCCAACGGTGAGCTACTACCTGCTTTCTCATGAAAAGCCCTGCATCCGAGCTTTCCTGGCATTTGGCCTTCCTCACATCTGTAGGTACCAAAAAATACTGACCCTGTCCTTGGTAAATCCAAACAAGTGAGACCACTGGGACTGGGACTGGGACTGGCTCTGTGTGCCTGGCTTCCTGGATCCCACGTTCAGAGAGTTCCATCACCAAGAAAGTGAGGTGAGGTCACTTCCTTCCTGAACTGAATGAGGGCACTGTCTTGGCAGCCACTTTGTCCTAACTGTTGCTTCCAAGGGTCCCAAGAGATTGAGGCTGCCCCTACTTCCTGTGACATTTTCACAAGTTAGAATGGTATATCAACCAAAGGCACCCAGGAATAGATCTCCACACAGGCCTGGTTTGGTCCATGATCTCTACATTAAAAAAAAATCTGATTCAGACACAACCTTTTATCCTGACCGGGTTGTTTGCCATGGAAGATGACTTTTGGTCTCTCAGGTCCTTTATTGCTTCCTACATCTTCTCCAGGGATCATTTCTGCATGGACCTTTGAGGTTCTCAGCAGGTGGAAGTTTTTCTACATTTCTGTATTGTAATATCAACTCCTGCCCTGCTCTTCTGTAAAGTTAGATTGAGGGAACAGTGTCCGGTTATGGTTAAAAACATGCTCGATTTGGGTTAGAAATCATTTTGCTGGATGAATGATCGTATTGGGAACTTGCTATGTGTAGAAGAATATATAGGTGAAATATATGTGGTGGCTGAGAGACATGTCACAGAGACAAAGGGCACCTCTCTGGAGGACCCCGCAGAGAACTCGGGAAATCAAGGAACAATAGTCTTCTCGACTCAGTGATATTTTCTTTTAGATTCGTTATTGCCATACCATTGGGTTTTGCCGGCTACTCATTCCTGGTCTCAGTGTTGGACGTTCATTGCCTGTCTTTATGGTCTTGTCTTATCTGTGTCGTGTGTCCTTGCTTTTACTGTTTGTGGAACTTTCATTATGGAACAGAGCACGTCAATGCCTCTGTCCCTGACCCTTGATCACTGGACCAAAGTCCGCTTAAGGGCTCAGAATCTTTCTTTTTTTATTAAAACGCTGGACCTGGCAGAATCTCTGTGCCTCAGAATGGCCCATCTTTGGAGTCGTATGGCCCCTAGAAGGATCTTTCTACTTCCCACTAATTTAAAAAGTCAGAGGTATTGTCTTTCAGCCAGCGCCACATAGCCATCCGGATCAACAGCCATATATCTTAACTTGGCAGGACCTCTGCAAATCTCCTCCTCCATGGGTGAAGCCTTTCCTTGCCCCTACCTCTGCTCCTACTCCTTCCCTCATGATCTCTCAAACCCTCTCAACCTCCTCCTCCTCCACCCTCTGTTCTCCCTGAGTCACAGATTTGACTCTACTGGACTCTTCTCCCCCTCCTTATCCCCTGCCCTCGTCCCCTAACACACAACACACTCTAAGTGATTCCGCTGCTGCTGACTAAGCCTCTCTACCATTGGAGGAAGCTAAGCCGGTAATAGGATCTGACAATGGACCGATGTTCATGACCCAGGTAAGTCAGGGGTTAGCCAGGAACCTGGGGATTAATTGGAAGTTAAATTGTGCTTATAGACCACAGAGTTCAAGACAAGTAGAAAGAATGAATAGAACTATTAAAGAGACCTTAACGAAATTAAGCTTAGAGACCAGCATAAGATTGGACTATGCTCCTGCCTTATGCAATGTTTCATGCAAGAAAAAATCCCTTTGTTTCTTTGAGTAACCTTACCACATGTGAAATTCTTTATGGTGGCCCTCCTCCAGTAGGGGACCTAAGCCCAACTGTAAGACCTAAAGATCCTTTCCACACCCCCTTGCTTGACAGACTTAAAGATCTTGAAAGAACTCAGTAATACCTGTGGAAACAGCTGGCCACTGCCTACCCAACTGGGTACCAGGGGATTCCACATCCATATCAAGTAAGAGATTTCATCTATGTAAGATGATATCAGGTGTCATCCCTGGTACCCCGCTGAAAAGGACCATACCAGGTGCTATTATAACACCTACAGTGGTAAACGTAAACAGAATCACTTCCTGGATCCATACCTCTCATCTCAAGCCTGCTGCCTGTACAGAATCTTTCTGGAAACTGAAAAAGACTGGTAACAGTTTCAAATTGTGTATTCGCAATGTGAATAAGGTTATATACTCTCCCCTTGGCTACAAGTAGTCCTAACCCTCATCAGCCCATTAAGCAGTGATGGCTGATCACAAATCCTACTGGAAAAGAAGTATGGTCTATCTCGCATACAGCCCCCTTAGGGACCTGGTGGCCATCTCTCCACCCAGACATTTGTTAGCTGGCTATAGGTATTTCCTATTGTGATATCCCTGATGAAGAGGATCCCACTAAAATACCATTAAATCCCTTCTGTACCATAGATAATGGAAACAAACATTATGGATGTAGGGACACGCGAGCCAGATGCAGATTGGCTAGTCTAGATTACTAAGTTTGCCTGGCAGACTATCAAAGCCACAAAGAGTAATGGCTGTGTGGTGGAAAAGCCGACTTTTTCTGTATGTCATGGGAATGTGTGCATACAGGGGCTGCCTGATGGAACCCCAATTCTTCATCAAATTCAGTACACAGCATTGGCCACATTACCAATTAGACAACCAAAAACTATGGCACCCAGAGGGGTCTCTAGATCCTCAAATTTTGCATGACCTTTTTAACTTCTGCAAGTGCTCAAAAGAGTGAAAGGAAATTCCCCTATGTGGAAGCCTTTTCCCTCCCTCACTCACATCCTGAACTATGCTTCTTCAATAGATCATTATCCTCAGCCTTCTGCTCCAGACCCTCTGATGTCACTCCCATCTCAGCAACTTGATTTCTCCCCTCCAATAACTAGATCAGAAACCCAAAGCTCCACCAGTTCTCAGACCATCGCCCCCTTTCTGAGGTAGCAGGTACATAGGTACCGCTACACCGACTCATTCCTCTCATCTCCTGTCAGTGCCCTCACCGGGTCCCACCAGGTCCTCTTACCAGCTAACCCAATGCTCTAACGAGCTGAGGAGAGCCCTGAGACCCTTATCCAAGATGTAATATAATTGGCCTTTAAAGTTGCTTTGTCATCACTGAAAACAGGTTACTAAAATTTAAAGTCCCTCACAGGATTTTGGGATCCTCACTCCCGTCTTTCACTCTGCTCTACCTGATCTACTGCTCAAGTTTGCTGCTAGGAAATTCCCAATACCCTTTCGCATTATTCTTTTACATCTCTCTTTTCCCTCATTCTCAGATCCTCGGAGGTGCTCTCAGCCCCACCTTCCCCGTCTTTCCCCCTCTGTACCAGGCCCACAGAAAAGTCTTAAATGACCTTCTTCAGAAGTCTTCACCATGGCTGAGTTTTGAACTTTCAGCAAAACAGTCCCAATAAAGACTTTAATGTAGATAAACTTTCTCTTTCATATTGCCCTGTTCTACTTGGCCACTGGCTAAAAATCTCAGTACTTCTAAGCTAGACAACCCCTAACTAGTTTTTCACAAAATATGTGAACAAGTCCTCTGGCCTTCAGCTGGGGCTTCACAGAGATGGCTACATTTCTAAGATAAAGAAATTACCAACCGGGCTCCATGGTAAGAGCTGGCAGGGGGAAAATAAGAAATGGAAGAAAAAGCTCTCCTCCTCCCAGGTGTCCTTGAAAAGTTAACTTGCCCAGAACAGAAGGAAAAACAGAAACAAATACTGCTTTTTTAAACTTCTGAAGACTGTGAACTTCTGAGCCCCATCCCTTATATGTTGGGTACAAAATTCTGAAACTACCTAAACTTGAGTTTCAGGGGACTAATTGATTACAACAGAAGCAATGCCCTCTGAATCCGGTTGCAACCAAATAGGACTGTTTCCCTCTCTTGAGTGCTATCTTAGGTGCCTTGCTTTGTCAGTGCCTACAACAGCATAATTCTATATACTTAAACATCGTTTATGTTTTCATGAAATGATCAGGATATGTGATAAATTGTGTAATGGTGCAGATGTTTCCCAGAGTGCTCTATCATGATGCAGGTTCATTTGAAGATCAAATAGGGGGGGCATACAACCGGTTCCACTGGGAACATATATCCCTCACTTTAGCCATCCTATTAGGAATAGGAGTTGCTGCACGGGTGGGCAGAGGAACCAGTGGCATTGTCCATGGGACACAAAAGATGACCCAATTAGAAGCAGCAATAGAGCAAAAGTAAGATATTAGACACCTCCTTCAGGGCTTTGCATGAAACTTTAACCTCTCTCTCTGAAGTTGTTTTACAGAACAGTTGAGTGTTGGACCTCCTCTTCATTAGAGAAGGGGGGCTTTGTGCTGCATTGAGGGAAGAATGTTGTTTTTATGCTGACTATACTGGAGTCGTAATAAAATCTATGAGTAAATTTAAAAGACACCTTGAAGAGCATCAACAAATGAGAGAGGGCCCAAAAGGGTGGCTTGAGTCTTGGTTCACACAGTCCCCCTGGTTAACTACGTTTTTATCAACCCTGGCCGGTCCAATAATAATCCTCATATTATTGCTAACTATAAAACCCTGTTTGCTCAACCGTGTAATATCTTTTCTCCAGGCTCAAATTGGAGGAGTTAAACTTATGGTAATACCCCACTAGCAGACATTGAATGTGACACCCTCCAATGATCATTTTTATGATTAAAATTAGCCAGAAGAAGAAGTGGGGAATGAAATATTAATAAAATAGGTACTTGTCACATCTTGTTTTTCTGTATGCTTAACAGAACACTGTTGAAATCTTGAGAAATGTTTGCAAAATTTGTTCCCAGAATATTCTATCCCCAGCTGCCAAATTGCAGAATGTACTCCCTCTCCCAGTTGCATGCAAACCGCCCACTCGCCCTGACCCATCAATACAATTCCCTCCCTTCTCTCTCCAGGGAAAGTATATAAGCTCTACTTCAGCTATTCTCAGGGCTATCTGCTCTATTCAGGTGAGCTCTGAACCCCAGCATTCTGGACACCCAATAAACCCTTTGATGTTGCATGAGATAGCCTGTTGGTAGTCTCCTCCTCTGAAGCTCGCACCACGTTTACTTGGATGATTGAATGTAGAAGAGAACATCCAGTCAAAAAGGGATAGTCTGTAGCATTAGGAAGATAGTCAGTAAGTTTAGGAAGAAGGGTGAGTATAAGATTTGGAACAAAAGTTTCTTAGCAATAGGATTTCGATTAGAGAGTGAATGTAAATGTCAGCACAAGTGAAGAGTCAGTCACAATGATGAAGTGGGGAAAATATGTAGGAAAGCATATATCAATAGAGACATTACAAAATCAGGCAAAGTATAAAGTGTGTGATAGGATTAGACATTTTGAACAGGGTTGAGTTTAAAAATATAATCTTAGGAAGAAACAAATATGTAGTCACAAATAGGATTGACATTTGAGAGCATTGGGCAAATTTCAGGTGGATGAATATTTTGAGAATAATCTTGTGAATAGTTGATTATAAATCCACATAGATGAACATGAATGAATTTAGGGAGTGAATATAAGACACATATATTTCATATTTTGAAAAATCTGGAGAGTGTATATATATATATTTATATATATATATATATACACATATATATATATATACATATATATACATATACATAAAACAAACACACAGACAAAAAAGTAGCAATATATATGTCAATCAAAATTCATTATAAAATATATACCATCCACAGTTCTAAAAATATTCATTTTACTGAACATGGATTTATGTATAATGCTGTTCAACTAGCAAGCTCACCCATAGGTTGAATATTCAGTTCCAACAGGGTTTAGTAGGAGTGATCTCTTCTAACAATTTGTATCTGCCAAGTCAGCCACCTCACAAGAATGTACGTGTGGTACCAGATAGGAATCTATATATGCATATAAGAATACAGAGAAAGGGAGACATCAATTCACATATTTGTTAACCTTAAAGATACAAGGACAACTATTTCAACAAACAATTGACTAGATTTATAACTCCAACTCTGTATCATGCAAAAGGCAAGTCCATCTATACACCATGCCTACTCTGAACTGCTTGTATTTCTATTCTTTATGGGTTATTTTTCTCCATCATATTAGGATTAGTAGTCAGAGTCTGGTAGGGTATGGGTTAGAGTCAGGTATTCAGTATTTTGAATTGAAAATAGGACACTGAATCCAATGTGTATGCAAATATATGCTACGGAAAAATCTTCCCACTCTCCTCCAGAACAATGCCTTGACATTACCTTCGCCCCAAGTAAGACCCAATTAGAGGAGAAGAGTTAGAAAATCTGTGAATACATATCTAGAATGGAAAATGCTCCAGATTTCACATCTTTGGAGGTGGTAGAGGAGTTTCCAAAAGTAAGAGACAGGGTAAACACTCCACAAACATGGAGCTCTGCTGGCCAAAAGACTTTTTGAGAATCTGCCTCTGAGGTTGGGCACTTGAAATATATGTTGTTGTCAGGAGCTTTAGCTTTATTTGTAGTGAAACCATCAAAGCTGGATCTGCATCTATGTGACCTGGAGGAAATGATTACTTATTTTCAAATAAAAATGAGGCAGCAGTGATGAATTCTCTTTTTGTAGGTAAACATTGGCCACTGAGGGCTAAGGGTCTTCCCGTGTGGACTGTGAAACCAATGGTCATCCTCCAATTTTCGTGGTGTTTCTTGCTGCTGCACTGGGAGTTTGGTATTTGCTTCATGAAATACAACAAGTTCAAATGGGACACAGTGCTGAAGGGAGTTCTGTCAGGTGTGGTTGGCAGGGTCTCCAGGAGAATGCACCAACCAGGGTTCTATCTCAAGTAGCTTGCCCCCTTGACAATAGCAACATGATACTGAACATTGCTCTGAAACCTCTCCATATAAAAATATGCCTTTACATATATGGGTGTGATGGTTGCACCATGTCAGTCACAGCCATTTGGAAGCCAATGGAAGATCCACATGGCCCCACCACAGATGTTTTATCACACATTTGCATAACACAGCTCTAGGCCCACTACTTACCAGGCCCCAACTTACTGGCATCTCTGTTCTACACCATTTTCATGAAACCCAGTCAATCAAGGCCCTGTCTGGTATACTCATGATCATCAACAGGACATCAAAGGTCCTCCAGTGCCAGCTGGTCATCGGAATTTCTAAAATTTCATGGTAATTATCTAGCATTTTTTCACAGATGCATTTGGAGGCAATGTTGGTTTCAATTCATTCAGGAACCATTAAATGGTGAGGAAGCTAATTTCAGGGAAATCTCTGGAGCACTCTCACAGGCAAGTCTACCCAAAGAGTGGCCAAAAAGTCACATGAAGCCAGGCCCATTGAGGTCTACAAAGCGAGGTCCAAGTGTGTTTTGAATCTCAATTATGCCTGCCAAGTCTTTCAGAATAAAATCATGTAATATCCTGGCTGTGATTCCCAGTGTTCTGTGGAAAGCCACTCTGGGCCTTGATCCCAGGTTCCAATGGCAACTCTCATTCCTGGCCTCCTAAAATCCCAACACAATTCATGTCAATACTTCTCTGAGGTCAGTTCCAGAACTCAGTCTCTAAGGGGAATCACAGCAGAATTCAAGCCCAGGTTTACCCAGTCATCTCTTCCAACTGCCACACAAATGACCACAATTATAACCAAAACACTCCTACATGGCCCTCATCTTCTACCATAAAGATACTCATCATAACATCTGGATGGAGGTTTTCATGAGAGGCACATCCCAAGACAGTGTCCAAAATAAGCTCCCTTGCCCCTCATTTGCCGAATGTCAGGGTGGCTTGGACACCCTTCCTGTGAACCAGGAGTGATCAAATAGGCCTGCCCTTAATACTGCTTCGCTTCTCCAATTTGAGGCTCTCTGACTGTGGGGTCTAGATTCTTTTTGTGAATTGGAGTCATAAGAAAAGCCAAGCCCCTCTGCAGAGATTTGAAGAACTCATTTCACCCAAAGAATCCCTATTCTGACATGATGGATTTCAGAAACCTAACAAAGGAAGGCAATATAATTCATGCACATTGATTGAACGTTTTTCCATTTTGGTTTAGATGCACATATGGGATCTTTCTTTACATCCATCAGGTGCTGAGAATCTAAGTCACTAAAACAGGGCAAAGGGCCTGAATCAGACACATCCTTTTCCAATGAAATTAAGCAAAGAGCCAGAGGAGATGCACATTCATTTCCATTTGAAAACTGTTTTCTTCAGGCTTAACAAAGGGGTTGCATGAGACAAAGACCTTCCTGATATTCAGGGCAACAGAACAATAGGTAAGCAAAAGGCCCAAAGCAGGGTATCTCCACTGAGACTTTCCTGGTCACACTGATATCTGAGTTTTCTGAGATGCTGGCCATTCCATTCAGGTATCCAGTACATGGCCATGTCAAAGACCTTGGATTTGGTACATATCTTGGACACATAACCATGAGCCTATTCTAGAGAGTGGCCAGAATTCAGGAAGAAAACAGGGACTTAGGAAGGTATTAGGTGTTGCCCGTGCATAAGGCAAGCCACACTCCATTCATAAATTGGGCAGGATGAATGCTGGGAAGCTTTATACTAGACATGACACATCCATTGCTGCATTCTCTTTTCTCATGTCTACTACCACAGGCACAGTGGGATACACAGACATGGAAACACTCACCTCTTCAAATGACTTACCGGAAACAGTTCACTCCAAAACAAACAAACCGCCATTCCTACCTATTTTCAGAACATGAGACAAACCACAAACCCACACCCACTCCCAAAAAGGCACCTCCTTCCCCATAGGTGTATGACTAACCAGAGTGTCCTCTGACTGGTGGCCATACTCTGTTCTTCCGAAATGGCCTGTCCTCTCTCAGATCTGTTTTCCTTGGCCAACTCTGTAAAGTTGTAAGGAAAAAGTGGAGAGCCACTACCTGCTTTCTCAGTAAAGCTCCCTATTCAGAGCTCTCCAGGCATTTGGTAATCCTCACTTCAGTAGGTACCAAGAATGACTGACTCTATCTTTGGTAAATCCAAACAAGTGAGCCCACTGGGACTGGGACTGGGACTGCCTCTGGGTGCCTGGCTCCTTGGATACAAAGTTCAGAGAGTTCCATCACCAAGGAAATGAGGTATGTCACATTCTTTTGAACTGAATGAGGTCACTCCCTTGGCAAAGGTATATCTTATGATGTGCAAAAACTGAAGAAATAATAATATACCAGTGTCGAATACAAATGAATGACAAATTACATATCATGTCCCATAGGAGTCTACTTGCATTGATGTTAGACTGGGTCAGTTACTGTAGAATAATTAGGATTTGTATGCACCATTCACTGAAGTTAGTTTTCAGTACTAGGAAACAAATATGTATTTCAGGTGGATGAATATTTCTGATTATCATCTTGTGAAAAGTGGATTATAAATCCACATACATGAACATGAATGAATTTAGAGAGTGTATATTAGACACATATATTTCATATTTTGAAAAATTTGGAGAGTATATCTATATCTATATCTATATCTATATCCATATCTATATATATACACACACACACACACAAACACACACACACAACACTCACAGACATTAAAAAGTACCAATATAAATGCCAATCGAATTCATCAGTAAATATATATCATCCACAAATGCAAAAATATTTATTTTACTGAACATGAGTTAATGTATAATGTTGTTCTACTAGGACGCTCTCCTATAGGTTGAATTTTCATTTCCAACAGCATTTATGAGGAGTGAACTCTTCTCACAATTTGTATCTGCCAAGGCAGCCACCTCACAAAAATGTACGTGTGATACCTGGTAGGATTCTATATATGCATATAAATATACATGTGTGAATAGGCTACAGAAAAGGGAAACAAGAATTCACATATTTGTTAAGTTTAAAAACACATGGAGAATATTTCAATTAAAATTTGACTAGATTTATAACTCCTACCTTATATAATGCAAATGTCAAGTCCAACAATACAACATGTCTCCTCTGAAGTGCTTGTATTTCTATTGTGTTGGGTTAATTTTCTCCATTATATTAGGATGAATAGTCTGAGTCTACTAGGTATGGGTTAGTGTCAGGGATTCAGTATTTCGAATGGAAAATTGGAAAATGAATCCAATGTGTATGTAAATATATGCTGCACAAAATCCTAGTGCTCTAATCCAGAACAATGCCTTGACATTCCCTTCACCACAAGTAAGACACAATTAGAGGAGAAGAGTTACAAAATCAGTGAATACATATCTGGAATGGAAAATGCACAGGAGTTCACAACCTTGGAGGTGGTAGAGCAGTTTCCAAAACTAAGGGACAGGGTAAACACTCCAAAAACATGGAGCTCTGCTGGCCTAAAAACATTTTGAGAAACTGCCACTGAGTTTTGCACTTGAAATATATGTTGTTTTCATGAGATTTGGCTTCCTTTGTAGTGAGACCATCAAAGCTGGGTCTGCATCTATGTGACCTAGAGGACATGGTTTCTTATTTCCAAAGAACTAGATGAAGCAGTGCTGAATCCTCTCTTTGAAGGTAAACTGAGGCCACTGGGGACTAAGTTTCTCCCCGTGTGGACTGTGAAGCCATTTGGTCCTCTTCCACTTTTTGTGGAGTTTTTGCTGCTGCACTGTGAGTTTGGTATTTGTTTCACAAAATACTAGGAGCTAAACTGGGACACAGTGCTGAAGGGAGTTCTGTCACGTGTGGTGGGTCAGGGTCTGCAAGAGAATGCACCAACTAGGCTCCTATCTCTCACAGCTTGCCCCATTGCCCCCTTGTCCATATCAACCTGATTCTTAATTTTCCTCTGAAAACTCTCCATATAACAATATGCCTTTACATATAAGGGTCTGCTGGCTGCACCATGTCAGTTACAAGCCATTTGGAATCCAATGGTATATCCACATGGCCCTACCACGGATGTTTTATCAAACACCTCCCCACCACTGCTCTAGACCCACTACTCAGCAGGCTCCAACATACTGGCATCTCTGTTCTACACAATTTTCATGAAACTCAGTAAGTCAAGGCACTGTCTGGTATAATCATGATCAGCAACAGGACATCCAATGTTTCTCCAGTGCCACCTGGTCATAAGAATTTCAAAAATTTCATGGTATTTATCTAGCCATTTTTCAAGCATGAAGTTGGAGGCACTGTGGGTTTCAGTTCATTCAGCAAACATTAAATGGTGAGGAAGCTCATTTCAATGAAATCTCTGGAGAACTCTCACAGGCACGGCTTCCCAAAGAGTGGACAAACGGTCACATTAGGCCAGGCCCATTAAGGTCTACAATGTGAGGTCCATGTGTGTTTTGACTCTCAACTATGGCTGCCATTTCTTTAAGAATAAAATCATGTGATATCCTTGCTGAGATTCCCAGTCCTCTTTTGAAATCCACCCGGGGCCTAGGTCTCAGTTTCCAAGAGCGACTTTCATGCGTGGCCTCTTAAAATCCCAACAAAATTCATGGCAATGCTTCTCTGAGTTCATTTCCAAAACCCAGTCTCTAAGGGGAATCACACCAGAGTTCAACCCCACGTGTACCCAGTCATTTTTTCCAATGCCACACAAATGACCAAAATCAAAACCAAAACACTCCCACATGGCCCTAATCTTATTCCATATAGTCAATCATCTTAACCTCTGGCTGGAGGTTTCCATGAGGGGCGCAGCCCAAGACAGTGTCCAAAATCAGCTCGTTTGCCCCTCATTTGCCTAAAGTCAGGGTAGCCTGGACACCGTTTCTGTGAACCAGGAGTGAACAAATAAGCCTGCCTTTAATACTTCTTTGTTTCTCCAATTTCAGGCCTACTGATTTTAGGTATCAATTCTTTAGGTGATTTAGAGTCATGCGAAAACACAAGCACCTCTGCAGGGCTTTGAAGAACTCATTTGACTCACAGAATCCCTATTCTCATTTGATGGAGTGCAGGAACCTAACAGAGGAAGGCAAGAAACTTCATCCACAATGAATGATATTTTTTGCCATTTTGGTTTTGGAAGCTCACATGGGATCATTGTTAAGATCCATCAGGTGCTGAGAATCTAAGTCACAGCCACACACAGGTCCAAAGGCTGATAAAGACACATCTCTTTCCAAAGCAATTAAGCAAAGAGCCACAGGTGAGGCCCATTCATTTCCATTTGAAAACTGTTTTCTTCAGGCTTCACAAAGGGGTGGCCTGAGGCAAAGACCTTCCTGACATTCAGTGCAACACAACAATAAGTAAGCAAAAGACCCAAAGCAGGGTTTCTGCACTGAGATTTTTTTGGTCACACTGATATCTGAGTTTTCTGAGATGCTCGCCATTCTCTTCAGGTATCCAGTACATGGCCATGTCACAGAGCTTGGCGGTGGTACATTTTTTGGACACAAATCCATGAGCCTATTCTGGAGAGTGGCCAGAATTCAGGAAGAAAACAACAACTTAGAAAGATAGCAGGTGTTGCACATCGATAAGACAAGCTGCAGTCCATTCATATATTGGGCAGGATGAATTATGGGAAGATTTATACTAGACAGGACACATCCATTAATGCATTCTCTTTTCTAATGTCTACAACAACAGACACAGTGGGATACACAGAAACAGAAACCCTCGCCGTGTCAAATGACTTACTAGAAACTGTCCACTCCAAACCAAACAAACCGCCTTTCCTATCTATTCTGAGAACATGAGACAAAACAACAAACCCACACCCACTCCCACAAAGGCACCTCCTTCCCCCAAGTAGGTCTGTGACTATCCGGAGTGTCCTCTGACTGGTGGGCCATACTATGTTCCCCCGAAATGGCCTGTCTTCTCTCAGACCTTCTTTCCTTGACCAACTCTGTGAAGATGTCAGGAAAAAGTGGTTAGCCACTACCTGTTTTCTCAGGAAAGGTCCATCTTCAGAGCTCTCCTGGCATTTGGCCATCCTCACATCATTAGGTACCAAGAAAACTGACTCTGTCCTTGGTGAATCCAAACAAGTGAGCCCACTGGGACTGGGACTGGGACTGCCTCTGGGTGCCTGGCTTCTTGGATACCAAGTTCAGAGAGTTCCATCACCAAGGAAATGAGGTATGTCACATTCTTTGGAACTGAATGAGGTCACTGCCTTGGCAACCACTTTGTCCTAACAGTTGCTTCCAAGGGTAACATAAGATGGAGGTTGCCCCTACTTCCTGTGACACTTTCATAAGGTAGAATGTATATCAACCATTTGCACCCGGGAACAGCTCTCCACTCAGGCCTGGTTTGGTCCATCTTCTCTACAATAAGAAGAGAGAGATTCAGATTCAGACACATCCCTTCATCCTGACCAGGTTGTTTGCCATGGAAGATGACTTTTGCTCTCTCAGGTGCTTCATACCTGCCTACAACTTCTCCAGGTATCATTTGTGCATGGACATTTGAGGTTCTCATCAAGTGGAAGGTCCCCAACTTTCCTGTATTGTAAGAACTACTCTGACAGCTCTTTTGTCCATTTTGGTTTGGGATGCACACATGGGATTTTTCTTTAGACCCATCATGTGCTGTGAATCTAAGCCACAGCCTCACATAGGGCTGAGAGGCTGATTCAGAAACATCCATTTCCAAAGCAATTAAGCAAAGAGGCACAGGTAATGACCATTCTTTTCCATTTGAAAACTATTTTCTGCAATCTTCAGAAAGTGTGGCCTGAGGCAAAGACCTTCCTGACATTCAGGGCAACAGAATAGGTAAGCAAAAGGCCCAAAGCAGGGTTTCTCCACTGAGACTTTCTTGGGCATACTGATATCTGAGTTTTCTGAGATACTCGCCATTCCCATCAGCTATCCAGTACATGGCCATGTCACAGAGATGGAGGTGGTACATATCTTGGACACAAAATCATGAGCGTATTCTGGAGAGTGTCCAGAATTCAGGAAGAAAACAGGAATTTAGAAAGATGGCAGGAGTTGCCCATCCATACGGCAACCTGCAGTCCATTCATAAATTGCACAGGATGAATGCTTTGAAGCTTTCTCGTAGACAGGACACATCCATTGATGCATTCTCTTTTCTAATGTCTACAATCACTGACACAGTATGATATATAGACACAGAAACACTCACCTTGTCAAAGGACTTACTAGACACAGTCCACTCCAAAACAAACAAACCAGCTTTCCTAACTATTCTCAGAACATGAGACAAAACCACAAACTCACACTCACACCCAAAAAGTCACCTCCTTTCCCCAAGTAGGTCTGTGACTATCCGGAGTGTCCTCTGACTTGTGGGCCATACTATGTTCCCCCAAAATGGCGTGTCCTGTCTCCAATCTGGTCTATTTGGCCAACTCTGTGAAGTTGTCAGGAGCCCATGGTGAGAAACTACCTGCTTTCTCTGGAAAGGCCAGTCTTCATAGTTTAAAGGCATTTGGCTGTCCTCACATCAGTAGGTACAAAGAAAGAGTGACTCTGTCTTGTTAAATCCAAACAAGTTAGCCCACTGGGACATGGAGTGGGTTTGACTCTGTGTGCCTGGTTTCCTGGATCCCAAGATCACAGACTTTCATTACCAAAACTGTAAGGTGATGTCACTTTCTTCAAGATCTAAATGAAGTCACTGCCTTGGAAACCACTTTGTTTTAACAGTTGCTTACATGGTTACCAAAAGATGGAGGCTGCCTCTACTTGCTGTGACTCATTCATATGTTAGAATGGTATATCAACCATAGGCACCGGGGAACAGCTCTCCACACAGGCATGGTTTGGTCCATCTTCTCTACATTAGGAAGAGAGAGGCTAATTCAGACACATCCCATCAACCTGACCAGGTTGTTTGCCATGGAAGATGACTTTTGCTCTCTCATGTCCTTCATAGCTGCCTACATCTTCTCCAAGGATCATTTCAGCATGGACCTTTTAGGTTTTCAGCAGCTGGAAGATCGCCTATATTCCTGTATTGTAAGACCAACTCTGTCCCTGCTCTTCTGTAAAATTAGATTGAGGGAAAAGTGTATGGTTAGGGTTAATAACATGTTCAATTTGGGTTAGGAATCATTCTCTGGAATGAATATTTGTATTAGGAACCTGTGATATGTATAAGAATATATAGGTGAAATATAAGTATGAAAACAGAAATATAGGTAAGTTTTGAAGCCCAGAAGGGCATTGGGCCCTTGATTGGGATACTTAGCATTGATTTATGTCCTGCACAGTTGTCTCAGTTAAATCAATATACTATGGCATAGGACCTTCTAATTTGGATGATTGAATGTGGAAGAGAACATCCAGTCAAAAAGGGATATTCAGTAGGATTAGGAAAATAGTCGGTAGGTTTAGATAAAAGAGTGAGTATAGGATTTGGACCAAAAGTTCTTTAGCAATAGGGTTTCAGGTAGAGAGTGAATGTAAATGTCAGCACATGTGAAGAGTCAGTCACAATGATGAACTGGGTGAAATATGTAGGAAAGCAATATTTTGAAGACGTATAAATTAATTGGGGGTACAAATAGGTGTACCTTGTGCCTATGAATATAGAGATAATGCATGAATAGACCATACTGTGAATAAATAATATAACTGGTTCGAACTTTAAATAATGGATTGAATTGATTTCTGAAAATATACAGGAAACCTAATATTGATATACAATCATCCATTCCAAACAGTTATGCTTCTAATGGTAATATTAGTTTTATGATTTATCATAAAAAGTGTGTGAGTTTTGCTTCAAAACTGATTATGAAATTAAAAAAAAATGTGTTTGCAGAGAAGTCTCATGAAAAGACCAGTCAAGAAACCGGGAGGAATACATGTGTTCTGAAGCAGGAAATGATTAAAAGTGAAAAAATACCTATAAAGTTGTGAACTTGTGGATGAAATATATATCCTATGATGTGCAAAAACTGCAGAAATATTAATGTAGCAGTGTTGAATATAAATGAACATCAAAATACACATCATGTCACATAGGAATCTACTTGCATTGATGTTAAACTGGGTCAGATACTGTAGAATTATTAGGATTTGTATGCACCATTCACAGAAGTGAGTTGTCAGTACAAGGAAACAAATATGTATTTCAGGTGGATGAATATTTCCAATAATAATCTTGAGAAAAGTTGATTATATTTCCTCATGCATACATGAAAGAATGTATGAATGTAGAGAGTGTATATAAGACACATATATTTCATGTTTTGATAAATCAGGAGAGTATATATATATATATATATATATATATATATATATATATATATACCAAAAAAACACACAGAGAAACATAAAAAAGTAGCAATATATGCCAAATGAAATTTATAATGAAATATATAACATCTACTGATGCAAAAATATATACTTTACTGAACATGGAATTATGTATAATGTTGTTGTACTAGGAAGCTCACCCATAGGTTGAATTTTTAGTTCCAACAGCGTTTAAGAGGGGTAGTCTCTTCACACAATTTATATCTGCCGAGTCAGCAACCTCACAAAAATGTACGTGTGATACCAGGTAGGATTCAATATGTACATATAAAAATACATGTGCTGTATAGGCTAGAGAGAAAGGGAGGCAGGGATTCACATATTTGTGAATTTTAAAAACACATGAAAAACTATTCCAAATAAAAATTCACTAGATTTATAACACCTACCATTTATTATGCAAAAGAAAAGTTCAAAAATACACCATGCCTCCTCTGACCTGCTTGTATTTCTGTTCTATTTGGGTTATTTTTCTCCATCATATTAGGATTAGTAGTCAGAGTCTAGTAGGGTATGTGTTAGTGTCAGGGATTCAGTATTTTGAATGGAAAATAGGAAAAAGAATCCAATGTCTATCAAATATGTGCTACACAAAATATTTTCCCTCTCTCATCCAGAACAATGCCTTGACATTACCTTCGCCCCAAGTAAGACACAATTAGTGGAGAAGAGTTATAAAATCTGTGAATATATAACTGGAATGGAAAATGCTCATGAGTTCACAACCTTGGATGTGGTAGAGAAGTTTCCATAAGTAAGGGACAGGTTAAAAACTCCACAAACATGGAGCTCTGCTGGCCTAAAGGACTTCTTGATAAACTGCCTCTGAGGTTGGGCACTTGAAATATATGTTGTTTTCAGGAGCTTTAGCTTCCTTTGTCGTGAGACCATCAAAGCTGGGTCTGATTCTATGTGACCTGGAGGACATGGTTTCTTATTTTCTAATGAACATGAGGCAGCAGTGGTGAATTCTCTCTTTTAAGTAAAATGTGACCAGTGCGTGCTAAGTCTCTCCCCATCTGGGCTGTGAAGCCATTTGGTCATCCTCCACTTTTTCATGGTTTTTCTTTCTCCTGCATTGGGAGTTTGGTATTTGCTTCACGAAATACAAGGAGTTCAAAAGGGACACAGTGCTGGATGGAGTTCTGCCACATGTGGTGGGTCAGGGTCTGCAGGAGAATGCACCAACCAGGCTTCTATCCCACATATCTTTTTCCCTTGTCTATTGCAACCTGATTCTTAACATTGCCATGAAACCTCTCCATATAACAAGACGCCCTTACATATTAGTGTCTGCTGACCTCACCATGTCTGTCACAAGCCATTTGGAAGCCAATGGCAAATCCATATGGCCACATCAGAGATGTATTATGACACACATACACACCACTGCTCTAGGCACACTACTCAGCAGGCACCAACTTACTGGCATGTCTGTTCTAGATCATTTTCATGAAACACAGTCTATCAAGGCACTGTCTAGTATACTCATGATAAACAACAGGACATCCAAAGGTTCTCCAGAGACATGTTGTATAGTTGGACTTGACATTTGCATTATATAAGGTAGGAGTTATAAATCTAGTCAAATTTTAATTGAAATATTCTCCATGTGTTTTTAAACTTAACAAATATGTGAATTCTTGTTTCCCTTTTCTGTAGCCTATTCACACATGTATATTTATATGCATATATAGAATCCTACCAGGTATCACACGTACATTTTTGTGAGGTGGCTGTCTTGGCAGATACAAATTGTGAGAAGAGTTCACTCCTCCTAAATGCTGTTGGAAATGAAAATTCAACCTATAGGAGAGCGTCCTAGTAGAACAACATTATACATTAACTCATGTTCAGTAAAATAAATATTTTTGCATTTGTGGATGATACATATTTACTGATGAATTTCGATTGGCATTTATATTGGTATTTTTAATGTCTGTGAGTTGTGTGTGTGTGTGTGTGTATAGATATAGATATAGATATAGATATACTCTCCAAATTTTTCAAAATATGAAATATATGCGTCTAATATACACTCTCTAAATTCATTCATGTTCATGTATGTGGATTTATAATCCACTTTTCACAAGATTATAATCAGAAATATTCATCCACCTGAAATACATATTTGTTTCCTGAAAACTAACTTCAGTGGATGGTGCATACAAATCCTAATTATTCTACAGTAACTGACCCAGTCTAACATCAATGCAAGTAGACTCCTATGGGACATGATATGTAATTTGTCATTCATTTTTATTCGACACTGGTACATTATTGTTTCTTCAGTTTTTGCACATCACAGGATATACATTTCATCCACAAGTTCACAAATTAATAAGCATTTGTTTCAACTTTCACCACTTCTTGCTTCAGAACACATGTATTGTCAGGGTTTCTTGACTGGTCTTTTCATGAGACACTTCTTTCCAAACACATTGTTTTGAATTTCCATAATCATTTTGAAGCAAAACTCACACACTCTTCATGATAAACCAAAACACAAATATTTCCATTACATATATACCTGTTTGGAATGAATGATTGTATATCAATATACGATTTCCTTTAATTTTTCAGATATCAGTTCTATTCATTATTTAAAGTTCAAAAAAGTTATATTATTTATTCACAGTATGGTCTATTCATGCTTTTTCTCTATGTTCCTAGAAACAGGGTACACCTCTTTGTACCCCTGATTCTCATTTTACATCTTCAATATATTGCTCCCAGAAATGGTGAAAGAAATACTCATGTCATCTCATTATCACAGTAATATTCTGGACAAAAAAATGGAAAGGTCACACTTATGATTGTACCAAAGCCTAAATGGAAAGTGAACATGGATTTCTAAAAAAATCCATGTCCAGGTTGCCTAATGCTGTCAATTGTCAATCCTATTGGTGACTACATATTTGTTTTTTTCCTAATTTATATATTCAAACTCAACCCTGTTGAAAATGTCTAATTCTATCACTCACTTTATACTTTGCCTGATTTCGTAATGTTTCTATTGATATCTGCTTTTCTACATATTTTCCCCAGTTCAACATAGTGACTGACTCTTCATATGTGCTGACATTTACATTCACTCAACAACCGAAAGTCTATTGCTAAAGAACTTTTGGTCCAAATCCTATACTCACTCTTCTTCCTAAACCTACCGACTATCTTCCTGATCCTACTGAATATCCCTTTTTGACTGGATGTTCTCTTCTAAATTGAATCATCCAATGTACAAGGTCCTATGCCATTGTATATCGAATTATCTGAGGCATCTTTGCAGAACATCATTCAAAGCTAAGTATCCCAATCCAGGGCAAAACCCTTCTGGGCTTCGAATCATACCTAGATTTCTGTTTTCCTACTTATATTTCACCTCTATATTCTTGTAAATATTGCAGGTTCCCAATACCATTATTCATCACACAGAATCATTCGTAACCCAAATCAAACCTGTTTTTAACCAGAAGTATACACTGTTCCCTCAATCATTTTACAGAAGAGCAGGGACAGAGTGGTTCTTACAATACAGGAATGTTGGGGACCTTCCACCTGATGAGAACCTCAAATGTCCATGCACAAATGATACCTGGAGAAGTTGAAGGCAGGTATGAAGCACCTGAGAGAGCAAAAGTCATCTTCCATGGCAAACAACCTGGTCAGGATGAAGGGATGTGTCTGAATCTGAATCTCTTTCTTCTTTTTGTAGAGAAGATGGACCAAACCAGGCCTGAGTGGAGAGTTGTTCCCGGGTGCCAATGGTGATATACATTCTACCTTATGAAAGTGTCACAGGAAGCGTGGGCAAACTCCATTTTATGTTACTCTTTGAAGCAACTGTTAGGACAAAGTGGTTGCCAAGGCAGTGACCTCATTCAGTTCCAAAGAATGTGACATACCTCATTTCCTTGGTGATGGAACTCTCTGAACTTGGTA
Organism: Callospermophilus lateralis; assembly: GCF_048772815.1. Classification (NCBI taxonomy): domain Eukaryota; kingdom Metazoa; phylum Chordata; class Mammalia; order Rodentia; family Sciuridae; genus Callospermophilus; species Callospermophilus lateralis. Next base: position 17,008 of record NW_027515069.1, on the reverse strand, counting down.
TCCAAGCAGCCAGACACCCAGAGGCAGTCCCAGTCCCAGTCCCAGTGGGCTCACTTCTTTGGATTTACCAAGAACAGAGTCAGTTTTCTTGGTACCTAATGATGTGAGGATGGCCAAATGCCAGGAGAGCTCTGAAGATGGACCTTTCCTGAGAAAACAGGTAGTGGCTAACCACTTTTTCCTGACATCTTCACAGAGTTGGTCAAGGAAACAAGATCTGAGAGAAGACAGGCCATTTCCGGGGAACATAGTATGGCCCACCAGTCAGAGGACACTCCGGATAGTCACAGACCTACTTGGGGGAAGGAGGTGCCTTTGTGGGAGTGGGTGTGGGTTTGTTGTTTTGTCTCATGTTCTCAGAATAGATAGGAAAGGCGGTTTGTTTGGTTTGGAGTGGACAGTTTCTAGTAAGTCATTTGACATGGCGAGTGTTTCTGTTTCTGTGTATCCCACTGTGTCCGTTGTTGTAGACATTAGAAAAGAGAATGCATTAATGGATGTGTCCTGTCTAGTATAAATCATCCCATAATTCATCCTGCCCAATATATGAATGGACTGCAGCTTGTCTTATCGATGTGCAACACCTGCTATCTTTCTAAGTTGTTGTTTTCTTCCTGAATTCTGGCCACTCTCCGAAATAGGCTCATGGATTTGTGTCCAAAATATGTACCACCTCCAAGCTCTGTGACATGGCCATGTCCTGGATAGCTGAAGAGAATGGCGAGCATCTCAGAAAATCCAGATACCAGTGTGACCAGGAAAGTCTCAGTGCAGAAACCCTGCTTTGGGCCTTTGCTTACTTATTGTTGTGTTGCACTGAATGTCAGGAAGGTCTTTGCCTCAGGCCACCCCTTTGTGAAGCCTGAAGAAAACAGTTTTCAAATGGAAATGAATGGGCCTCACATGTGGCTCTTTGCTTAATTGCTTTGGAAAGGGATGTGTCTTTATCATCCTCTTGGGCCTGTGTGTGGCTGTGACTTAGATTCTCAGCACCTGATGGATCTTAAGAATGATCCCATGTGAGCTTCCAAAACCAAAATGGCAAAAAATTTCATTCATTGTGGATGAAGTCTTTTGCCTTCCTCTGTTAGGTTCCTGCACTCCATCAAATGACAATAGGGATTCTTTGGGTCAAATGAGTTCTTCAAAGCCCTGCAGAGGTGCTTGTGTTTTCGCATGACTCTAAATCACCTAAAGAATCGATACCTAAAATCAGTAGGCCTCAAATTGGAGAAACGCAGAAGTATTAACGGCAGGCTTATTTGTTCACTCCTGGTTCACAGAAACGGTGTCCAGGCTACCCTGACTTTAGACAAATGAGGGGCAAACGAGCTGATTTTGGACACTGTCTTGGGCTGCGCCCCTCATGGAAACCTCCAGCCAGAGGTTAAGATGATTGACTATGTGAAATAAGATGAGGGCCATGTGGGAGTGTTTTGGTTTTAATTTTGGTCATTTGTGTGGCATTGGAAAAAATGACTGGGTCCACGTGGGTTTGAACTCTGGTGTGATTCCCCTTAGAGACTGGGTTTTGGAACTGAACTCAGAGAAGCATTGCCATGAATTTTGTTGGGATTTTAAGAGGCCACGCATGAAAGTCGCTCTTGGAAACTGAGACGTAGGCCCCGGGTGGATTTCCACAGAGGCCTGGGAATCTCAGCAAGGATATCACATGATTTTATTCTTAAAGAAATGGCAGCCATAGTTGAGAGTCAAAACACACATGGACCTCACATTGTAGACCTCAATGGGCCTGGCCTAATGTGACCTTTTGTCCACTCTTTGGGAAGCCATGCCTGTGAGAGTTCTCCAGAGATTTCATTGAAATGAGCTTCCTCACCATTTAATGTTTGCTGAATGAACTGAAACCCACAGTGCCTCCAACTTCATGCTTGAAAAATGGCTAGATAAATACCATGAAATTTTTGAAATTCCTATGACCAGGTGGCACTGGAGAAACATTGGATGTCCTGTTGCTGATCATGAGTATACCAGACAGTGCCTTGATTTACTGAGTTTCATGAAAATGGTGTAGAACAGAGATGCCAGAAATTTGGAGCCTGCTGAGTAGTGGGTCTAGAGCAGTGGTGGGGAGGTGTTTGATAAAACATCCGTGGTAGGGCCATGTTTATCTACCATTGGATTCCAAATGGCTTGTAACTGACATGGTGCAGCCAGCAGACCCTTATATGTAAAGGCATCTTGTTATATGGAGAGTTTTCAGAGGAAAATTAAGAATCAGGTTGATATGGACAAGGGGGCAATGGGGCAAGCTGTGAGAGATAGGAGCCTAGTTGGTGCATTCTCTTGCAGACCCTGACCCACCACACATGACAGAACTCCCTCCAGCACTGTGTCCCAGTTTAGCTCCTAGTATTTCGTGAAACAAATACCAAACTCACAGTGCAGCAGCCTAAACACCACAAAAAGTGGAGGAGGACCAAATGGCTTCACAGTCCACACGGGGAGACACTTAGTCCCCAGTGGCCTCAGTTTACCTACAAAGAGAGGATTCAGCACTGCTTCATCTTGTTCATTGGAAAATAAGAAACCATGTCCTCCAGGTCACATAGATGCAGACCCAGCTTTGATGGTCTCACTACAGAGGAAGCCAAATCTCCTGAAAACAACATATATTTCAAGTGTGGAAGCTCAGAGGCAGTTTCTCAAAAAGTTTTTAGGCCAGCAGAGCTCCATGTTTGTGGAGGGTTTACTCTGTCCCTTAGTTTTGGAAACTCCTCTACCACCTCCAAGGTTGTGAACTCCTGAGCATTTTCCATTCCAGATATGTATTCACTGATTTTGTAACTCTTCTCCTCTAATTGTGTCTTACGTGGGGTGAAGGTAATGTCAAGGCATTGTTCTGGATGAGAGCGGGAGGATATTTGTGCAGCATATATTTACACACACATTGGATTCATTTTCCAATTTTCCATTCGAAATACTGAATCCCTGACACTAACCCATACCTAGTAGACTCAGACTATTCATCCTAATATAATGGAGAAAATTAACCCAACACATTAGAAATACAAGTACTTCAGAGGAGACATGTTGTATAGTTGGACTTGACATTTGCATTATATAAGGTAGGAGTTATAAATCTAGTCAAATTTTAATTGAAATATTCTCCATGTGTTTTTAAACTTAACAAATATGTGAATTCTTGTTTCCCTTTTCTGTAGCCTATTCACACATGTATATTTATATGCATATATAGAATCCTACCAGGTATCACACGTACATTTTTGTGAGGTGGCTGTCTTGGCAGATACAAATTGTGAGAAGAGTTCACTCCTCCTAAATGCTGTTGGAAATGAAAATTCAACCTATAGGAGAGCGTCCTAGTAGAACAACATTATACATTAACTCATGTTCAGTAAAATAAATATTTTTGCATTTGTGGATGATACATATTTACTGATGAATTTCGATTGGCATTTATATTGGTATTTTTAATGTCTGTGAGTGTTTGTGTTTGTGTGTGTGTGTGTGTGTGTGTGGGTGTGTATAGATATAGATATAGATATAGATATAGATATACTTTCCAAATTTTTCAAAATATGAAATATATGCATCTAATATACACTCTCTAAATTCATTCATGTTCATGTATGTGCATTTATAATCCACTTTTCACAAGATTATAATCAGAAATATTCATCCACCTGAAATACATATTTGTTTCCTAGTACTGAAAACTAACTTCAGTGAATGGTGCATACAAATCCTAATTATTCTACAGTAACTGACCCAGTCTAACATCAATGCAAGTAGACTCCTATGGGACATGATCTGTAATTTGTCATTCATTTGTATTCGACACTGGTACATTATTGTTTCTTCAGTTTTTGCACATCACAGGATATACATTTCATCCACAAGTTCACAAATTAATAAGCATTTGTTTCAACTTTCACCACTTCTTGCTTCAGAACACATGTATTGTCAGGGTTTCTTGACTGGTCTTTTCATGAGACTTCTTTCCAAACACATTATTTTGAATTTCCATAATCATTTTGAAGCAAAACTCACACACTCTTCATGATAAACCTAAACACAAATATTTCCATTACATATATACCTGGTTGGAATGAATTATTGTATACCAATATACGATTTCCTTTAATTTTTCAGATATCATTTCAATTCATTATTTAAAGTTCAAAAAAGTTATATTATTTATTCACAGTATGGTCTATTCATGCTTTTTCTCTATGTTCCTAGAAACAGGGTACACCACTTTGTACCCCTGATTCTCATTTTACATCTTCAATATATTACTCCCAGAAATGGTGAAAGAAATACTCATGTCACCTCATTATCACAGTAATATTCTGGACAAAAAATGGAAAGGTCACACTTATGATTGTACCAAAGCCTAAATGGAAAGTGAACATGGATTTCTAAAAAAATCCATGTCCAGGTTGCCTAATGCTGTCAATTGTCAATCCTATTAGTGACTACATATTTGTTTTTTTCCTAATTTATATATTCAAACTCAACCCTGTTGAAAATTTCTAATTCTATCACTCACTTTATACTTTGCCTGATTTCGTAATGTTTCTATTGATATCTGCTTTTCTACATATTTTCCCAGTTCAACATAGTGACTGACTCTTCATATGTGCTGACATTTACATTCACTCAACAACCGAAAGTCTATTGCTAAAGAACTTTTGGTCCAAATCCTATACTCACTCTTCTTCCTAAACCTACAGACTATCTTCCTAATCCTACTGAATATCCCTTTTTGACTGGATGTTCTCTTCTAAATTCAATCATCCAATGTACAAGGTCCTATGCCATTGTATATCGAATTATCTGAGGCATCTTTGCAGAACATCATTCAAAGCTAAGTATCCCAATCAAGGGCAAAACCCTTCTGGGCTTCAAATCATACCTAGATTTCTGTTTTCCTACTTATATTTCACCTCTATATTCTTGTAAATATTGCAGGTTCCCAATACCATTATTCATCACACAGAATCACTCGTAACCCATATCAAACCTGTTTTTAACCCCAAGTATACACTGTTCCCTCAATCATTTTACAGAAGTGCAGGGACAGAGTGGTTCTTACAATACAGGAAAGTTGGGGACCTTCCACCTGATGAGAACCTCAAATGTCCATGCACAAATGATACCTGGAGAAGCAGTAGGCAGGTATGAAGCACCTGAGAGAGCAAAAGTCATCTTCCATGGCAAACAACCTGGTCAGGATGAAGGGATGTGTCTGAATCTGAATCTCTCTCTTCTTATTGTAGAGAAGATGGACCAAACCAGGCCTGAGTGGAGAGCTGTTCCCGGGTGCCAATGGTGATATACATTCTACCTTATGAAAGTGTCACAGGAAGCGGGGGCAACCTCCATTTTATGTTACCCTTTGAAGCAACTGTTAGGACAAAGTGGTTGCCAAGGCAGTGACCTCATTCAGTTCCAAAGAATGTGACATACCTCATTTCCTTGGTGATGGAACTCTCTGAACTTGTTATCCAAGAAGCCAGGCACCCAGAGGCAGTCCCAGTCCCAGTCCCAGTGGGCTCACTTGTTTGGATTTACCAAGGACAGAGTCAGTTTTCTTGGTACCTAATGATGTGAGGATGGCCAAATGCCAGGAGAGCTCTGAAGATGGACCTTTCCTGAGAAAACAGGTAGTGGCTAACCACTTTTTCCTGACATCTTCACAGAGTTGGTCAAGGAAACAAGATCTGAGAGAAGACAGGCCATTTCGGGGGAACATAGTATGGCACACCAGTCAGAGGACACTCCGGATAGTCACAGACCTACTTGGGGGAAGGAGGTGCCTTTGTGGGAGTGGGTGTGGGTTTGTTGTTTTGTCTCATGTTCTCAGAATAGAAGGAAAGGCGGTTTGTTTTGTTTGGAGTGGACAGTTTCTAGTAAGTCATTTGATACGGCGAGTGTTTCTGTTTCTGTGTATCCCACTGTGTCCGTTGTTGTAGACATTAGAAAAGAGAATGCATTAATGGATGTGTCCTGTCTAGCATAAATCATACCAAAATTCATCCTGCCCAATATATGAATGGACTGCAGCTTGTCTTATCGATGTGCAACACCTGCTATCTTTCTAAGTTGTTGTTTTCTTCCTGAATTCTGGCCACTCTCCAGAATAGGCTCATGGATTTGTGTCCAAAATATGTACCACCTCCAAGCTCTGTGACATGGCCATGTACTGGATAGCTGAAGAGAATGGCGAGCATCTCAGAAAACTCAGATATCAGTGTGATCAGGAAAGTCTCAGTGCAGAAACCCTGCTTTGGCACTTTTGCTTACTTATTGTTGTGTTGCACTGAATGTCAGGAAGGTCTTTGCCTCAGGCCACCCCTTTGTGAAGCCTGAAGAAAACAGTTTTCAAATGGAAATGAATGGGCCTCACCTGTGGCTCTTTGCTTAATTGCTTTGGAAAGGGATGTGTCTTTATCAGCCTCTTGGGCCTGTGTGTGGCTGTGACTTAGATTCTCAGCACCTGATGGATCTTAAGAATGATCCCATGTGAGCTTCCAAAACCAAAATGGCAAAAAATTTCATTCATTGTGGATGAAGTCTCTTGCCTTCCTCTGTTAGGTTCCTGCACTCCATCAAATGACAATAGGGATTCTTTGGGTCAAATGAGTTCTTCAAAGCCCTGCAGAGGTGCTTGTGTTTTCGCATGACTCTAAATCACCTAAAGAATCGATACCTAAAATCAGTAGGCCTCAAATTGGAGAAACACAGAAGTATTAACGGCAGGCTTATTTGTTCACTCCTGGTTCACAGAAACGGTGTCCAGGCTACCCTGACCTTAGACAAATGTGGGGCAAACGAGCTGATTTTGGACACTGTCTTGGGCTGCGCCCCTCATGGAAACCTCCAGCCAGAGGTTAAGATGATTGACTATATGAAATAAGATGAGGGCCATGTGGGAGTGTTTTGGTTTTAATTTTGGTCATTTGTGTGGCATTGGAAAAAATGACTGGGTCCACGTGGGCTTGAACTCTGGTGTGATTCCCCTTAGAGACTGGGTTTTGGAACTGAACTCAGAGAAGCATTGCCATGAATTTTGTTGGGATTTTAAGAGGCCACGCATGAAAGTTGCTCTTGGAAACTGAGACCTAGGCCCCGGGTGGATTTCCACAGAGGTCTGGGAATCTCAGCAAGGATATCACATGATTTTATTCTTAAAGAAATGGCAGCCATAGTTGAGAGTCAAAACACACATGGACCTCACATTGTAGACCTCAATGGGCCTGGCCTAATGTGACCTTTTGTCCACTCTTTGGGAAGCCATGCCTGTGAGAGTTCTCCAGAGATTTCATTGAAATGAGCTTCCTCACCATTTAATGTTTGCTGAATGAACTGAAACCCACAGTGCCTCCAACTTCATGCTTGAAAAATGGCTAGATAAATACCATGAAATTTTTGAAATTCCTATGACCAGGTGGCACTGGAGAAACATTGGATGTCCTGTTGCTGATCATGAGTATACCAGACAGTGCCTTGATTTACTGAGTTTCATGAAAATGGTGTAGAACAGAGATGCCAGAAATTTGGAGCCTTCTGAGTAGTGGGTCTAGAGCAGTGGTGGGGAGGTGTTTGATAAAACATCCGTGGTAGGGCCATGTGGATCTACCATTGGATTCCAAATGGCTTGTAACTGACATGGTGCAGCCAACAGACCCTTATATGTAAAGGCATCTTGTTATATGGAGAGTTTTCAGAGGAAAATTAAGAATCAGGTTGATATGGACAAGGGGGCAATGGGGCAAGCTGTGAGAGATAGGAGCCTAGTTGGTGCATTCTCTTGCAGACCCTGACCCACCACACATGACAGAACTCCCTCCAGCACTGTGTCCCAGTTTAGCTCCTAGTATTTCGTGAAACAAATACCAAACTCACAGTGCAGCAGCAAAAACACCACAAAAAGTGGAAGAGGACCAAATGGCTTCACAGTCCACACGGGGAGACACTTAGTCCCCAGTGGCCTCAGTTTACCTACAAAGAGAGGATTCAGCACTGCTTCATCTTGTTCATTGGAAAATAAGAAACCATGTCCTCCAGGTCACATAGATGCAGACCCAGCTTTGATGTTCTCACTACAGAGGAAGCCAAATCTCCTGAAAACAACATATATTTCAAGTGTGGAAGCTCAGAGGCAGTTTCTCAAAAAGATTTTAGGCCAGCAGAGCTCCATGTTTGTGGAGTGTTTACCCTGTCCCTTAGTTTTGGAAACTTCTCTACCACCTCCAAGGTTGTGAACTCCTGAGCATTTTCCATTCCAGATATGTATTCACTGATTTTGTAACTCTTCTCCTCTAATTGTGTCTTACTTGGGGTGAAGGTAATGTCAAGGCATTGTTCTGGATGAGAGCGGGAGGATATTTGTGCAGCATATATTTACATACACATTGGATTCATTTTCCAATTTTCCATTCGAAATACTGAATCCCTGACACTAACCCATACCTAGTAGACTCAGACTATTCATCCTAATATAATGGAGAAAATTAACCCAACACATTAGAAATACAAGTACTTCAGAGGAGACATGTTGTATAGTTGGACTTGACATTTGCATTATATAAGGTAGGAGTTATAAATCTAGTCAAATTTATTTGAAATATTCTCCATGTGTTTTAAACTTAACAAATATGTGAATTCTTGTTTCCTTTTTCTGTAGTCTCTTCACACACGTATATTTATATGCATATATAGAATCCTACCAGGTATCACACGTACATTTTTGTGAGGTGGCTGTCTTGGCAGATACAAATTGTGAGAAGAGTTCACTCCTCCTAAATGCTGTTGGAAATGAAAATTCAACTTATAGGAGAGCGTCCTAGTAGAACAACATTATACATTAACTCATGTTCAGTAAAATAAATATTTTTGCATTTGTGGATGATACATATTTACTGATGAATTTCGATTGGCATTTATATTGGTACTTTTTAATGTCTGTGAGTTGTGTGTGTGTGTGTGTGTGTGTGTGTGTGTATAGATATAGATATAGATATAGATATACTCTCCAAATTTTTCAAAATATGAAATATATGTGTCTAATATACACTCTCTAAATTCATTCATGTTCATGTATGTGGATTTTTAATCCACTTTTCACAAGATGATAATCAGAAATATTCATCCACCTGAAATACATATTTGTTTCCTAGTACTGAAAACTAACTTCAGTGAATGGTGCATACAAATCCTAATTATTCTACAGTAACTGACCCAGTCTAACATCAATGCAAGTAGACTCCTATGGGACATGATATGTAATTTGTCATTCATTTGTATTTGACACTAGTACATTATTGTTTCTTCAGTTTTTGCACATCACAGGATATAGATTTCATCCACAAGTTCACAAATTAATAAGCATTTGTTTCAAATTTCACCACTTCTTGCTTCAGAACACATGTATTGTCAGGGTTTCTTGACTGGTCTTTTCGTGAGACTTCTTTCCAAACACATTATTTTGAATTTCCATAATCATTTTGAAGCAAAACTCACACACTCTTCATGATAAAACAAAACACAAATATTTCCATTACATATATACCTGGTTGGAATGAATGATTGTATATCAATATACGATTTCCTTTAATTTTTCAGATATCAGTTCAATTCATTATTTAAAGTTCAAAAAAGTTATATTTTTTATTCACTGTATGGTCTATTCATGCTTTTTCTCTATGTTCCTAGAAACAGGGTACACCTCTTTATACCCCCGATTCTCATTTTACATCTTCATTATATTGCTCCCAGAAATGGTGAAAGAAATACTCATGTCACCTCATTATCACAGTAATATTCTGGACAAAAAATGGAAAGGTCACACTTATGATTGTACCAAAGCCTAAATGGAAAGTGAACATGGATTTCTAAAAAAATCCATGTCCAGGTTGCCTAATGCTGTCAATTGTCAATCCTATTGGTGACTACATATTTGTTTTTTTCCTAATTTATATATTCAAACTCAACCCTGTTGAAAATGTCTAATTCTATCACTCACTTTATACTTTGCCTGATTTCGTAATGTTTCTATTGATATCTGCTTTTCTACATATTTTCCCCAGTTCAACATAGTGACTGACTCTTCATATGTGCTGACATTTACATTCACTCAACAACCGAAAGTCTATTGCTAAAGAACTTTTGGTCCAAATCCTATACTCACTCTTCTTCCTAAACCTACCGACTATCTTCCTAATCCTACTGAATATCCCTTTTTGACTGGATGTTCTCTTCTAAATTCAATCATCCAATGTACAAGGTCTTATGCCATTGTATATCGAATTATCTGAGGCATCTTTGCAGAACATCATTCAAAGCTAAGTATCCCAATCAAGGGCAAAACCCTTCTGGGCTTCGAATCATACCTAGATTTCTGTTTTCCTACTTATATTTCACCTCTATATTCTTGTAAATATTTCAGGTTCCCAATACCATTATTCATCGCACAGAATCACTCGTAATCCAAATCAAACCTGTTTTTAACCCCAAGTATACACTGTTCCCTCAATCATTTTACAGAAGAGCAGGGACAGAGTGGTTCTTACAATACAGGAAAGTTGGGGACCTTCCATCTGATGAGAACCTCAAATGTCCATGCAGAAATGATACCTGGAGAAGTTGTAGGCAGGTATGAAGCAGCTGAGAGAGCAAAAGTCATCTTCCATGGCAAACAACCTGGTCAGGATGAAGGGATGTGTCTGAATCTGCCTCTATCTCTTCTTATTGTACAGAAGATGGACCAAACCAGGGCTGAGTGGAGAGCTGTTCCCGGGTGCCAATGGTGATATACATTCTACCTTATGAAAGTGTCACAGGAAGTAGGGGCAACCTCCATCTTATGTTACCCTTGAAAGCAACTGTTAGGACAAAGTGGTTGCCAAGGCAGTGACCTCATTCAGTTCCAAAGAATGTGACATACCTCATTTCCTTGGTGATGGAACTCTCTGAACTTGGTATCCAAGAAGCCAGGCACCCAGAGGCAGTCCCAGTCCCAGTCCCAGTGGGCTCACTTGTTTGGATTTACCAAGGACAGAGTCAGTTTTCTTGGTACCTAATGATGTGAGGATGGCCAAATGCCAGGAGAGCTCTGAAGATGGACCTTTCCTGAGAAAACAGGTAGTGGCTAACCACTTTTTCCTGACATCCTCACAGAGTTGGTCAAGGAAACAAGATCTGAGAGAAGACAGGCCGTTTTGGGGGAACATAGTATGGCCCACCAGTCAGAGGACACTCCGGATAGTCACAGACCTACTTGGGGGAAGGAGGTGCCTTTGTGGGAGTGGGTGTGGGTTTGTTGTTTTGTCTCATGTTCTCAGAATAGATAGGAAAGGCGGTTTGTTTGGTTTGGAGTGGACAATTTCTAGTAAGTCATTTGACATGGCGAGTGTTTCTCTTTCTGTGTATCCCACTGTGTCCGTTGTTGTAGACATTAGAAAAGAGAATGCATTAATGGATGTGTCCTGTCTAGTATAAATCTTCCCATAATTCATCCTGCCCAATATATGAATGGACTGCAGCTTGTCTTATCGATGTGCAACACCTGCTATCTTTCTAAGTTGTTGTTTTCTTCCTGAATTCTGGCCACTTTCCAGAATAGGCTCATGGATTTGTGTCCAAAATATGTACCACCTCCAAGCTCTGTGACATGGCCATGTACTGGATAGCTGAAGAGAATGGCGAGCATCTCAGAAAACTCAGATATCAGTGTGATCAGGAAAGTCTCAGTGCAGAAACCCTGCTTTGGGCCTTTTGCTTACTTATTGTTGTGTTGCACTGAATGTCAGGAAGGTCTTTGCCTCAGGCCACCCCTTTGTGAAGCCTGAAGAAAACAGTTTTCAAATGGAAATGAATGGGCCTCACCTGTGGCTCTTTATCAGCCTCTTGGACCTGTGTGTGGCTGTGACTTAGATTCTCAGCACCTGATGGATCTTAAGAATGATCCCATGTGAGCTTCCAAAACCAAAATGGCAAAAAATATCATTCATTGTGGATGAAGTCTCTTGCCTTCCTCTGTTAGGTTCCTGCACTCCATCAAATGACAATAGGGATTCTTTGGGTCAAATGAGTTCTTCAAAGCCCTGCAGAGGTGCTTGTGTTTTCGCATGACTCTAAATCACCTAAAGAATCGATACCTAAAATCAGTAGGCCTCAAATTGGAGAAACAAAGAAGTATTAACGGCAGGATTATTTGTTCACTCCTGGTTCACAGAAACGGTGTCCAGGCTACCCTGACTTTAGGCAAATGAGGGGCAAACGAGCTGATTTTGGACACTGTCTTGGGCTGCGCCCCTCATGGAAACCTCCAGCCAGAGGTTAAGATGATTGACTATATGGAATAAGATGAAGGCCATGTGGGAGTGTTTTGGTTTTAATTTTGGTCATTTGTGTTGCATTGGAAAAAATAACTGGGTCCACGTGGGCTTGAACTCTGGTGTGATTCCCCTTAGAGACTGGGTTTTGAAACTGAACTCAGAGAAGCATTGCCATGAATTTTGTTGGGATTTTAAGAGGCCACGCATGAAAGTCCCTCTTGGAAACTGAGACCTAGGCCCCGGGTGGATTTCCACAGAGGCCTGGGAATCTCAGCAAGGATATCACATGATTTTATTCTTGAAGAAATGGCAGCCATAGTTGAGAGTCAAAACACACATGGACCTCACATTGTAGACCTCAATGGGCCTGGCCTAATGTGACCTTTTGTCCACTCTTTGGGAAGCCATGCCTGTGAGAGTTCTCCAGAGATTTCATTGAAATGAGCTTCCTCACCATTTAATGTTTGCTGAATGAACTGAAACCCACAGTGCCTCCAACTTCATGCTTGAAAAATGGCTAGATAAATACCATGAAATTTTTGAAATTCCTATGACCAGGTGGCACTGGAGAAACATTGGATGTCCTGTTGCTCATTATGAGTATACCAGACACTGCCTTGATTTACTGAGTTTCATGAAAATGGTGTAGAACATATTTGTGTATGCAAATATGTGCTACACAAAATCTTCCTACTCTCATTCACAACAATACCTTGACACTATCTTTGCCCCAAGTAAGACAAAATAAAAGAAGAAGAGTTAGAAAATCTGTGAATACATATCAGGAATGGAACATGATTGCGAGTTCACAATCTTGGAGGTGGTAGAGGAGTTTCCAAAAGTAAGGGACAGGGTAAATATTGCACAAATATGGAGATGTGCCAGCCTAAAGACTTCTGGAGAACCTGCCTCTGAGGTTGGCCACTTGAAGTATATGTTGTTGTCAGGACCTATGGCTTCCTTTCTAGTGAGACCACCAAAGCTGGGTCTCCATCTATGTGACCTGCAGAACATGGTTTCTTATTTTCCAAAGAAAGTGAGGCAGCAAGGCTGAATTCTCTCTTTGTAAGTAAACTCTTGCCACTGAAGGCTAAGTGTGGCCCCGTGTGGACTGTGAAGCCATTTGGTAATCCTCCACTTTTCATGGTGTTCTTGCTGCTGCACTGGGAGTTTGGTATTGGCTTCAGGAAATACAAGAAATTCAACTGGGTCACAGTGCTGGAGGGAGATCTGTCACGTGTTGTGCGTCAGGGTCTGCAGGAGAATGCACCAACCAGGCTTCTATCCCACATAGCTTGCCCCCTTGACCATAGCAACCTGATTCTGAACATTGACCTGAAACCTCTCCATTCAACAAGATGCCTTTACATACAAGGGTCTGCTGGCTGCACCATGTCAGTTACAAGCCTTTTGGCAGATCCACATAATCCCAACACAGAAGTTTTATCACAGACCTGCAAAACACTCCTCTAGGCCCACTACTCAACAGACTTTAACTTATTTGCATCACTGTTCTACACCATTTTCATGAAACCCAGTCAATCAAGGCACTGTCTGGTACACTCATGATCAGCAACAGGAAATCCAAAGTGTATCCAGTGACACCTGGTGATGGGAATTTCAAATTTTTATGATGTTTATCTAGCCATTTTTCAAGGATGAGGTTGGAGGCACTGTGGGATTTAATTCATTCTGGAAACATCAAATGGTGAGAAAGCCCATTTCAATGAAACATCTGGAGAACTCTCACAGGCAAGACTTCCCAAAGAGTGGCCAAATGATCAAATGAAGCCAGGCCCATTGAGGTCTACAATGTGAGGTCCATGTGTGTTTTTACTCTCAACTATGGCTGTCAAGTCTTATAGAATAAAATCATGTGATATTCTGGCTCAGATTCCCAGTGCTCTGTGGGAAGCCCCCTGGACCTAGATCTCAGTTTCCAAAGGCCACTACCATGTGTGGCCTCCAAAAATCCCAACACAATTCATGGCAATACATCTCTGCAGTAATTTCCAAACTCAGTCTCTAAGAAGACTCACACCAGTGTTCAAGCCAAGGTGGACCCAGTCATCTCTTCCATCAGCCAAACAAATGACCACAATTAAAACCAAAATACTCCCACATGGCTCTCAACTACTTCCACATAGACACTCATCATTACCTCTGGCTGGAAGTTTCCATGAGGGGCGCAGCTGAAGACAGTATCCAAAATATGCTCCCTACCCTCATTTGTCTAAAGTCAGGGTGGCTTGACAACCTATCTGTGAACAAGGAGTGATCAAATAGGCCTGCCATTAATACTGCTCTGCTTCTCCAATTTGAGCCTAATGTCTGTGGGGTTTAGATTCTTTATGTGAATTGGAGTCATGAGAAAATCCAAGCACCTATGGGCTTGCCTCTGCAGGGCTTTGAAAAACTTTTTGAACCAAAGGATACCTATTCTCACTTGATGGAAATCAGGAACCTTACAGAGGAAGGCGAGAGACTTCATCCACAAGACTGCTCTTTTTCCATTTTGGTTTTGGATGCACACATGAGATCTTTCCTTAGATTCATCAGGTGGTGAGAATCTAAGTCACAGCCTCACACAGGGCCAAGAGGCTGATTCAGACACATCCCTTTCCATGGCAATTAAGCAAAGAGCCACAGGTGATGCTCATTATTTTCCATTAGAAAACTGTTTTCTTCAGGCTTCACAAAGGGGTGACCTTCCAGACATTCAGGGCAACGGAACAATAGGTAAACAAAAGGCCCAAATCAGTGTTTCTCCACTGACACTTTACTGGTCACACTGATATCTGAGTTTTCTGAGTTCCTCTCCATTCCCTTCATCTATCCAGTACAAGGCCATGTTACAGAGTTTGGAGGTGGTACATATCTTTTACACAAAACCATGAGCCTATTCTTGAGAGTGGCCAGAATTCAGGAAGAAAACAGGAACTTAGGAAGATAGCAGGTATTGCCCATTCATAAGGAAAGTCGTAGTCCATTCATAAATTTGGCAGGATGAATGCTGAGAAGCTTTCTTCTAGACAGAACACATACATTGATGCATTCTCTTTTCTAATGTCTATAACCACAGACACAGTGGGATACACAAACCCACAACCACACCCACAAAGGCAACACTTTCCTCCAAGTTGGTCTGTGACTATCCAGAGTGTCCTCTGACTGGTGGGCCATACTATGTTCCCCAAAATTGCTTGTTCTGTCTCAAATCTGCTTTCCTTTGCCAACTCTTGAAGTAGTCAGGAGTCAGCGGTGAGCCAATACCTGCTTTATCAGGAAAGAACCATCTTCAGAGCTTCCCTGGCATTTGGCCATCCTCACATCAGTAGGTAAGTGCCGTAGCCCGGCTGGCTGGGCAAAATAACCGGGGGGGTGACGAACAACTTGTGTAGACTGATGCAGCAGGCCTGGAAGCCGTTTATTGTTGAATAAGAGCGGTATTTATACATTTTACACAGCCTATCTAATTAGCATGAAATAGATACAGCAGTCAAACAATAAGGAATCTCCACACTTAATGGCTCGCTTTTGTTACTTCACAAACCACTCCCTCTGGCATTTTGCCAGGCGCCATCCAGACTTCTTTACAGGCTCTAACATTTCTCTGGCAAAATAACAGGTGCCAATCTGACTTGTTTACAGACGTTAACATTTCCCCCTTTTGTTTAATTTAAATAAGGACCATAGTGTTTTTTACAGAAACACCATAAATAACCTGCTAGAAACATAAAGGGAGGATACAAAATGTTACAATACCAATCCAATTGATGGCTCCATGCAAGAAGCCCTTGGAAAACTTATACCAGCAATGACACCGTTAGCAAAGATACCGAGTTACAAGTTGTTGTAGATTACAGTCTGTTGTCTCAGTCCAGATAAAGCAGTGTCTCAATAGATTAACTCAGAGTTCAGGTAAATCACAGTCCAGGTAAGTTCTCCAGGCAGCTAGCTTAAGTTGTAGTAGCAGAAACAGCGATAGCTCCGAAGTCTCCTCGGGTTCTCAGCCGAAGTTTCCTCCAGTTCTCAGCAACATTGTAAATTCTTCCACCTTTGTTTTCACCGGCACTTGGACGAAGGCAGGAACTCCGGATGGCTAAAGAAAATCCTGTAGCATTTCACTAAGAAAACAACCTTCTGAACAATTTTAGTACATTATCTCAAGGTTTTTTACATTTGAAATAAGCCTTAATAGTACTCATTACTCATCAGCCTGCAGGTGTGGGAGACCCATTGTAGTTACTGGCCTTGGAAATGATCAAACTTCAGGGATGCCAGTGGCATCTTCTGCCAGCTGTAGCATCCTGGGCAGCCCCAGATGGCCCCAGGGAGAGTCCTGGGCTCAAACTTCTTTCGGGCACAGGGAGCAAAAGCCTGCGAGACTGTGCCTCCAGGTCAGGTCTAGATTTGGGCTCACAGTGGTGATCCGCTCCCCCGGGCAGGGGGGCGGGGAAGAGCCCTCAACTGCCTCTTGGAAAATTCTTACTGCGCCATGATCGGCTTGGGCAGGTGGCAGCCGCCTTGTCATTTCACGCACCCTCCAGTATCGAAAAGTATTCAGTAATAGCCTTTTGCTGCAACTTTTTTCCTGATAATCCTTCTTCTTCTGAACTTTCTTTTTCTTTCTGACTAGAGTTTCTGGGCTTTTATCAACACATGCCCTAACTATTCTT